>NC_061089.1:1688454-1755833 GCF_015104395.2 Macrobrachium nipponense | reverse complement strand
TATATACAGTATACTTTGGTTACGAACCGATTAGTATACGAATTTTTTAACTTACGAAGTGACGCCCTCATTCTGGAATACGAATTTCGCTTGGAATACGAATGCGCGAATTTCCATCATGGGAGGGCCGCCTGATTTGTTTACATCGGATGAGCGTGGGATCTGCGAACGCATTTTTTTTATTTTTTTCGGCCAAAACTTAACGCCTGCTTTGTTTACATCGGATGAGCGTGGGATCTGCGAATGCATTTTTTGTTTTTCGGCCAAAACTTAACGAGGGTCACGTGACTTCCTCCTACGCATCCCTTGACCTTTTTAAACCATAACTCTTTCAATATCTCGCTGGCGGTAAGATTGAACGCATCTGTCCGTGATACGCTCTCAAATTTGCTTAGTGATTTGCGCACGTTGTTGTGTTTCCGTGATAGTGCTTATACATTACTATTACCCAAATACTAAAGACAATGGCTCCCAAGATGACGAAGGCAAGCAGCAAGAAGGAAAGCATAAGAAAGAAGGAGATGATTACAGTCGAAATGAAGAAGGAAATTATCCAATGCATGATAAAGGCGAGTGCGTGAAAGACATTGCAGCATTCTTCAAGCGGTCGCAATCAACGATCTGCACTATTTTGAGAAAAATGAAGAAATTAAAGCCAGTAAAAGCATCAAAAGGTGTCACAGTATTGACGAAACAACGGCCTTATATTCTCGACGATGTTAAAAGAAAATTTTGCTCATAGAAAATATTTTTTCAAAAATTGTGAAAGACAACATCGTGTTGCGTAAGCGTTAAAATTAGTGATCGTAGTGAACGGTGCTCTCTAGAGAAAGACCAGAAAGTCTTCCAGAAGTGTTCACGGAGGGAGATTTCCCCCCCAAGCCCTAACCCGCCTCCTCCTCACCCTTCCCCTCCTCCCGTCTCCGTCAAGGCCAGCAGCCACACTCGCCAAAGGTAAAAAGTTCAGGTTTTTACTGTGTATGCATATTAAATCTAGTGTTTATATTTAATTTCATTCTTCAATTTTATAATTTTATGTAATTCCTACACGAATTTTCAACCTTAGTGAACAAAAATAAATGGAAAAATATGAATTGAAATGGTTATTCATGGTCGGATGGAACGCATTATTTGCTTTTTATAACATTCTTATGGGAAAATCCATTTGGGTTACGAATTTTTAGGTTACGAAGCAGGTTCTGGAACGGATTAAATTCGTAACCAAGGTATTACTGTACAGTGTTCCCCCCGTATTCGCGTTTCTCCCGGATTCGCGGACTCACACATTCGCGGGTTTTTTCTTTGGAACCTATCTAGAAATTATTCACGGACGGACTCTTCCCATTCGCGGAATTTTCCGACAAAAATAATCACCAATTAGTGTATTTTGATGTTTATTTTCATGACTAAATACATTTTTATGATACAAAAATGATTTACTAATTTTCAAATATTAATTTTGATTAATACTGTATTAGTAAGTTTAATAAGTTTAAATATCACATAATAAAAATAATAATTCTCTCTCTTTCTTTCTCTACTACAAAGATGTATGTTTTTTTGTATGATAAATAAATTATTTACTATTTTCAATATTAATATTAATTTATACAGCATAATATCAATTCTTATAGAAAATACCATAGTGAATTAGTAAGATTTTTTGCTTATAAATTTCAAAAAACAAAATTATGGAAGAATGAAGGAAATCCCAGTCAGATTCTTTCTAAAAAAAACAAAAAAAAATCAGATATAGTATCAAGTTAACCCTTAAACGCCGAGCGGTAAAAAAAAAAAATGTCTCCCGTGTGCCGTAGACGTTTCAGAGTGAGCGCGGAAGCGGAAAAAATATTTTTTTCAAAAAATCACAGCGCGCTTAGTTTTGAAGATTAAGAGTTCATTTGTGGCTCCTTTTTTTATCATTGCCTGAAGTTTAGTATGCAACCATCAGAAATGAAAAAAATTATCATTATCATATATAAATAATGTGATATATGATAGCGCAAAAACGAAATTTCATATATAATTGTATTCAAATCGCGCTGTGCGCAAAACGGTTAAAGGTAACAAGTTACTATTTTTTCGTTGTAATGTACACTAAATTGCAATCATTTTGGTATAATAAACACATTGTAAAATGATAAAAGCAACACAGAGAAAAAATATTATCACAAAAATAAAGCATGAATTCGTAACACGCGGACGTAAACAAATATTTTTTTTCAAAAATTCACCATAAATCTAAATATTGTCCTAGAGACTTCCAATTTCTTTCAAAATGAAGACAAATGATTGAATAATACTATACTGTAAGAATATTAGCTTACAAATGCAGTTTTCGACCATATCTGACGAGTTAAAGTTGACCGATGTCGAATTTTTTTTATATATATATTTTTATGCAATTATTTCGAAAATAAGAAAAGCTACAACTTTCAAAATATTTTTCGTTTATTCTACATTAAAATTGCGCACATTTTCATATATAAAACTCTATGAAATGCTAATATGAAAACAGAGCAAATATTCCGAGAATGGGACTTACGCATTTCGGAGATTTGTGGCGGAGAATCTGCGCGCGGAGGGAAGGAAAGTTTTTTTAAAAAATTCACCATAAATTTAAATATTGTGCTAGAGACTTCGAATTTGTTTCACAATGAAGATAAATGACTGAATATTACTAGACTGTAAGAGTTTTATCTTACAATTTGCGTTTTTTTCCGACCATTTCGGTAGAGTCAAATTGACCGAACGTGGTTTTTTTTCTATTTATCGTGATTTATATGCAAATATTTCAAAAATGAGAAAAGCTACAACCTTCAACTATTTTTTGTTGTATTATACATGAAATTGTGCACATTTTCATATATAAAACTTTATGTAACGGCTAATTTAAAATGGTGCAAACATTACCACGCGGATGTAAAAAAGAAGTGTTTTTTTTTCATAAATCACCATAATCGAAATATTGTGCTAGAGACTTCCAATTTGTTGCAAAATGAAGGTAAATGCTTGAATATTACTAGAATATAAGCGTTTTAGCTTACAATTGCGTTTTCGACCATTTCGGTAGAGTCAAAGTTGACCGAAGGTTGAAAATTTGTCACTTATCATTTTTTATATGAAAATATTTCAAAATTGATTAAAAAGCTACAACCATGGGTTGTTTTTAGTTGTATTGTGCATGAAATTGCGCACATTTTCATATATAAAACTTTATGTAACGGCTAATTTAAAATGGTGCAAACATTACCACAATCGCATGTATGATTTTTTTCGGAAGAGTTACCGCGCGGACGTAAGGAAAAAGTTTTTTCATAAATTCACCATAAATCGAAATATTGTGCTAGAGACTTCCAATTAGTTGCAAAATTAAGGTAAATGATGAATATTATTATAAGAGATTTAGCTTACAATTGCGTTTTTCGACCATTTCAGTAGAGTCAAAGTTGACCGAAGGATGAAATTTTGGCACTTATCGTTATTTATATGAAAATATCTCAAAACTGATAAAAGCTACAATCATGAGTATTTTTTTGTTGTATTCTACATAAAAATGCACATATTTTCATATATAATACTCCATGTAATGGCTAATTTAAAATGGTAAAAAAATTATGCCAAAGTGACAAAATAATTTCCAAGATGTCACAGAATACTTTTTAGTGCGGCAAGAAAGAAATTCGCGCTTGCGCGCCTCGTAACGATTGTAACCAAAACAACACCTTGATCCGTGAACTCCCAGCATCCCCCAAGGTGCGTGATTCAAAATTTTTTGGCTGGTAGGCCTAAAAGTATTTTTCCACGAATTTTTAAAAAAACTTTTGTATGTCAACGTAAAATACGTCCAGTCGGCACCCGAGAGACAAAAAATGTCGACGTAAAATACGTCCAGTCGGCGTTTAAGGGTTAAGTGACCGGAGGGGGAAGGAGCTGATTTGTTGCTGTCATCAAGTGGGCATCAAATTTCCTCACTCTCTCTCTCTCTCTCTCTCTCTCTCTCTCTCTCTCTCTCTCTCTCTCTCTCTCTCTCTCTTTTACTGAGATGAGAGATTTTTATGGTACATATATGCGTAATATGTTTATTAATATTTTCAAATAATAATAATAATAATAATAATAACTGTAATTACAAAAATCATATGTGAAAGTATTTTACAAATACTACGATAATCTCTCTCTCTCTCTCTCTCTCTCTCTCTCTCTCTCTCTCTCTCTCTCTCTCTTAAAGCGATGTATTTTTTTGGGATGATGATTTACTCATTTTCAAGTATCAATATTAATGTAAACAGCATAATATTAAATTCATTAAGAAAATACTAAAGTGAATTAGCAAGATTTAGGTTATAAATAAAAAGAATTATGTAACCCTGTGTCTTGTTGCGTAGCCAGCTTGTTGGCTGGGTTCCAACTGTCAAATCCAGTGTTGCCATCTCTTTCTCTTTTGCTGATATATATGAGATAATTTCTATGGTACATGTGTATGTTTATTAATATTTTCGCATAATAATAATAATAATAATAATAATAATAATATAACTAATCTCAAAAAGGGATTTTGACGTAGGAAAAATCTATTTCTGGGTGATTGGCTCGTGTCGCCCTATGAAATATCCTTAAGTTCATTATTTCTAGGTAAAATTATCCTAAAATTACCAGAGAAAAAATAAAATCAAGAAAATGTCAGTTAAACTGACTCGCTCACTCTATAAAAGAAGTGTCGGTATGGAAATAGGGGCGAGTGGGATCACTACCACGAGTCATTTACCATTTAGACCTTCCATCATAAAATCCCCCCCCTTGAAAGTCCTCAGCTTGTTCAGAACTTTCAAAAGAAGATTCACTGGAGGAAATACATAGATTTTCTTCCATTGATTCCAGTCCAACGACAGGGCGTCCGTGGCATAAGCCAGAGGGTCCAGGTTGGGGGCCACATAGCAAGGGAGCTTGTGGTTCGCTTGTGAGGCGAAGAGATCTACTTGGAGACCTGGGACTCTCTGGCATATCCACTCGAATGACCTGTCGTCTAGGGACCATTCTGACTCCAGAGGGACTGACCGGGACAGTGCGTCCGCTATCACATTTCTTACCCCTGCCAAGTGGGTGGCAGATAGATGCCATTTGTGCTTGTCTGCTAGAGCAAAGATGGCTATCATGACATGATTCACGTGTTTGGATTAGGACCCTCCTCTGTTGATGCAATGTACTACCACTGCACTGTCCAAAACTAGTCTTAGATGAGACTTCTTTGGGGGAAGGAGTCTCTTCAGGGTAAGAAATACTGCCATTGCTTCCAGAACGTTTATGTGGAGCTGGCGGAATTGAACGGACCAAGTCCCCTGAACTTGCTTGAATTGAGAATATCCCCCCCAACCGGACAGGGAGGCATCCGTGTGAATGGTTAACACCGGAAGGGGATATTGAAGGGGTACCAATTTGGCAAGATTCTTCACTTTGTCCATGGACAGAGCTGGTTGCGAAGGATCTGTGGAATCACTGACAACTTGTCCCGAGATTTGGCGTTTGCTCTTGACCGCCAAACTCGATTTATATCTTTCAGTCTTGCTTTCAGAAGGATGTCTGTCACTGAGGCAAACTGAAGGGAACCTAGGATTCTTTCCTGGTTTCTCCTTGAAGCTTGTTTGCTTTTGAGAAATTGCCTCACAGACTTGGTTATTTCTTTCCTTTATACCACCGGAATTGACAGATTGTGGGAGGATAAATCCCATTGGATTCCTAGCCACTGAAAACGAGACTCCGGAGTGAGTCTGGATTTCGTTTTGTTTATCTGGAACCCCAGATGTTCCAGAAATTGCACTACCTTCTTCGTGGCTTTGAGGCATTCCTCGACAGTTGGTGCCCAGATTAACCAATCGTCGAGGTACGCTACTACCATTATCCCTTGTGTTCTCAATTGTTTGAACTACCACTTCTGCTATTTTCGTGAATACCTGGGGGCTACATTTCAGACCGAAGGGCATCACTTTGAAGGAGAACGTCTGATTTCCTAGTTTGAAAGCCTAGGAATGGACGGAAGTGTCTGGCTATGGGATATGATAGTATGCGTCTGTAAGATCGATAGAGGTGGTGACGGCCCCACGGGGGAAGTAAGGTTCCGTACCTGCGAGATGGTCAAGCATTTGTTAACTTGTCGCGACGAATGAAAGAGTTTAGCTTTGACAAGTCTAAGATTACCCTTCTTTTTGTTGGAGGCCTTTCTTTGGCACTTGCTGAACAGCGACCTTGAAATTTTAAGATGTTTGATTTTAACTCTGCTTCCAATAGCTCCTTTCTGAAGGAGTTCCTCCCCATAATCTGTCAACTCCTTTGATGGTATCTGATAGAATGATCTGTTTTGGAGGAGGATCTTTGATCCAACTCCAACCCAATCCTTTGGACACAATGCTCTGTGCCCATTTGCTGAACCCCCACCTGTGACGGAAGAGGAACAGCCTCCCTCCTACCTGGGGAGCCTCACTGTTGTTGAGCGGGTTGACCTCCGCGCCCTCCTCTGAAGTGCTTGCCTCTTGCAGCTCTTCCTGTGCCCTCGTTGGCGAAAGTGACCTCTCGCTCTGCTCCCCCTGAAGAACCTGTTGAAGGTTTGGGAAGGCTTGGCTTCATACATTGAGTTGAAGCTGGCGAGACGGTGTATGAGGTCGAGGGCTGATTCTGAGGAGACAACAGGAGAATGGGCTGTGTCTGCTTAGAAGTCGAAGGCTGCCCTGTTGTGTAAAACTGGGACAGCTTGGACGAAATGCTGTTGTTGCTGCTGTTTCTGGTAGGGTTGGAACCTCCTACCAGTTTTTCTTCAATTTCTTACCAGCAGCAGGGGCGCTCTTTCTTGCTTCCTTTTGGAAAGGAGATACCCCATCTGGCCTCTAAGGCTTCTGGTTAAGCTAGCAGCCTCGTCGATTTTCCTTCATTCACAGAAAGCTTCTGGGCAAGAGGTCCCGCACCCCTCCACATGCTGGAAGCTAGAAGCCTATTAGGCTCGTGCCCTTAATAGTTGCCTCCTGGCCCAAAACCATGCTTTCGACAGTTCCTCTAGCCGAAAAAAAGTGAAATTCAAAGGCATCAGGCTTGAACCGGACTGGGTAGCTGGGATTTAGCTAGCCAGTGTTTAAAAAAGTGGTTGTTTCCTATCAGGCAATAAGGAAAAGGAGCAGCCATCTCCGTGATGATAAGGGAGTTAAGTGATCTCCCAAATCTTGTACGGGCATCGAATTCTGCCTGAATAAGGCTATCAGGCAGTCTCGGGAGCTTCTCGCCAAACTGGTCCATCGCACAGTCTGGTTTCAGCTTACCTACTGAGAAAGTGGCAGGTAGGTTCTCCCACAATTCTCCGAAGGACGGAAAGAGCGGAGATGTTGATTCCGCCTCTCTCAATTGTGGCATGGGCTCGTCTTTAAGGACTGCTTGGAGAGTCGCTTCTACTATCTTAGTAGCGAATGGAAGAGAAGCATCCTCCTCCGTAGCAAAGATAGTGAAGGGGCTCTTGAATGCCTGGAGTTTGGTATTGGTACAATCCCATCCTCCAGGCAGTGAACCCATTCCCTCTGTGCGTGATCCCTACTATACAGCACAGTCTCTCTAGAGATTTTATCCTCCCTATTGAGAGCTGTCACCGTAAGCCTAGCATACCCTATGAAAGGCTAGTCAGTCCGGGGGGGGTAGAACTCGAAGTCCTCAATCCTTCTTGTTTCCACACTCCGGAATGGAAATCATGCCATCCTTGAAGGGGGCATAAGCTGCCACCCTCCAAGGGTTATCCATAGAGAAGGCTGGTAGGGATTCATAAGGAGGTAGCTGGAGAAGACCAGTACCTGCCACAGGGGAGTTCGCTTGAGGGGCCTGAGTGAGGCCAGCGAAACGGTCATCATGCTCCCTAACTCGGTTAGAGAGGTCCTGTATTGATTGACCAGATTGGTTGATGGTACTAGAAAGTTGAGCAAACATTTGCTCAAATCTCGTACCGAGAGAGCCAACCATCTCTCCCACTTGTTGCAACACTCCTGCTGAGAAAGTGGTGGGATCGAAAAGAGCTAGGTCCCGCCACCCCAACAGGAGTTACCGGAGTAGATCCGGCGTAGATGGCCGGGAGAAGGCACTGGCTCGGCAGGAGCGCGGGCCTTCTCCTTAGAAGCCTTGCTTCTTGAGCTCTTCGATGAGAAGAGCTAGGCTTAGCCTTCACCGCGTCGGCGTAGGATGTCGTAGACTTCCTAGCCGAAGAAGACGACGACTTCTTGGAAGTCGTCTTATGGAGGGTCTTCTGTTCTCTCTGTCCCTTCACCTTCGGGGGTACAGAGAGAGCAGGTGAACGCGAAGGGATCTCAGATCCCGTGAAGCCTTGAAAAGAGGAAGAAGAAGGAACGGGAAGAAGATCCAGGAGCGCTCAAGGGTAGAACCTTGAGCGCCCGAAACACCTACCTCAACCAACAAATCCTCCGCTCACCACCGCCATAGGCTCAAGATTAAGATCCAGGTTAGCTACGTCTGGAACAGGCTCCTGCGTCAAAACGGACCCAAACGCCTGCTGCACCTCCTGCTGGATGGAAGCTATGAGTGGGGCTGCTGAGATGGGGTCCACATACCCCGTCGCCTTGCCTCCGGGGAAGATCTGAATGGCCAGCTTCTTATCTAAAATGTAAGGCTGGCCCTTGGCGGCGTTCTTGCCGAAGCCGCCTACCCAAGCTTTCAGGGTTGCTAGGGCGACTTCTTTCACGGCGGCAGCCTGAAAGAGGAGGCGATATGAAGCTTAAAACTAAGGGTAAATCATTGATAACAGGAAATATGTCCAGGAGTTTGCTTACCCCACCCAAAAGCTGACTCACGAGGTCATAGCAGATGGTGCATGCCTCAGGGTGCCAAACAATCATCCCGTTGTGGGTAGTGGCACACGGGGCGTGGGTCCTACATTCTTCATGGGCGCAGGGGTCATACAGAACAGCGTTACAGCCTGGATCTTGGCAGTTGGTAGCCTGTAAGTGGAGAGATACATGAGTATCAGAGTGCACACTTACAGCCTAACATAGACTCCGCTGCATGCCGGAGCATGTAAGTTAGATTAAAACTAGTGCTCCGCCACAATACGTGTGGTTAGATAGGCGGTTGGTTGGAGTCTGCAGCTTACGCCGGAGACAGGAAAAAAGTTTCAACCAGGAGTGGTGAGGAGCCATGAAACCACGATGGAGAACGACGGAGATAGTACGTAAAACTATAATAAAACCAATAAATCATCGTATCAGTAAGGGTATATCCTTATAGAATGAGATATGACTCTTTCAGACTACTAGAGGAGTGCCCGGGTAAGGAGCGAGCTCTCCTCCGGTAGCGAAAATCAGGATATAGTAGGCAAGCAATATAGACCACTAGTAATTACCCACCCCGCCTGCTGGCGGAGCCAGATGGACCTTTAACCGAAGGGGCTCCCGGCTTCAGCGGGGGTTCCGTCCGTTAAGGTAGGGGAAGGGTTGGGAAAGGGGGAAAGGGGGGAATCCCGGCGTGAACACGGCGGGCGAGAGAGAGAGGGGGGTGGCCTACCCCCCCGTCCCTACTCTAACCCGTCGGGTAACCCGGTACCCAGAGAGACAAGTGGTCACCCTAGCCCCCAGCTGGTACGGAACTCCTCTGGCCCCCTCGGAGGGAGAGGGAGGTAGGCTACGGTGGTTGTCATGACAACCAAGGAGATCCACCAGACCCCTCCCTACCACATGGAAGGGAGGGAAGGGGGAGGGTAAGGCGCCTAATGGGACACGTGATCGTAGGTGGCCTAGGACGCGATAGCAACACAACCACAGAGGGGCCACGTGAACCAAACTGTACCAACAACTGGCACAAGGCACCTAGGCTAGCCTAACACCCTAAATAACACTGATAAATAAATAAATACATCGTAAAAAGATAGAAGAGACACTTGAGTAAAAGAGAAAGAAGCCCAGGAGGAGGCGAACTGATCCGAAGAACAGTCGACTACTCGGAGCCAGCAGTAGCCGATGAAGAGCAAGAGCTGGGATGCTGGGTTCCAAGAAAAAACACAGTATAGCCCTAATACCAAACTAAGAGATAAAAGGTAAAAGGGATGGGGCTGTGTCCTAAACTCTAAAATACGAGTAATAAGACGATGAACGTAAAATAGAGCCCATAAGCATAAGATGTCCCAGTATGGAAGACCGGGAAATCTTAACAACACGAGGCGGCTCATGGCCGCCACGAGTCAACCGGGAGACCGTATATGACCTAAAAAACGGAAAATACTGGTCCCTGGAAGACTGGAATACAAAAATATTACTTATGAGGCACTTAACTTAGCCGAAGCGATAGCAGCACGTTCCATCGTTGAAAAGGATAAATCCCAAGAGCGAAAACAACACGAGTCAAAAAAGATGCAACTAGCGTTGTCGAGCTAATAATTAAGGATGACCGCTAGAGGCGCTGCTCTCCGCTTGGTGTCAGTAGTAGTAGTAGTAGCGGACGCATCACCCTTTAGTATCAGCTCTCTCAGGTGGGGGATTTTATGATGGAAGGTCTAAATGGTAAATGACTCATGGTAGTGATCCCACTCGCCCCTATTTCCATACCGACACTTCTTTTATAGAGTGAGCGAGTCAGTTTAACTGACATTTTCTTGATTTTATTTTTTCTCTGGTAATTTTAGGATAATTTTACCTAGAAATAATGAACTTAAGGATATTTCATAGCCGACATGAGCGAGCCCAGAAATTCACATGTGATAGTATTTTTAAAGAACTACAATAATCTATCCATTTCACTCTTTTAAATAAGGACAACCCTCTCTCTCTCTCTCTCTCTCTCTCTCTCTCTCTCTCTCTCTCTCTCTCCTCTCTCTCTCTCTCTCTCTGCTATTGGCTGTTTATTATATTTCTTAATGGTAAAATGTTTAAGATTACTTTAAAAATGATATTTATCATACAATTCCAATGGTATATTTGATGTAGGATAATACTTTAATTAAGTAGCTACATTTGGTAAAATTTGTGATTCACAAAAAGAAATGGATGTCTCAGATAGTAACAGTATGAAAGAAAACGTGCATGACCGAATACTTATGGGGGGACTGAATTTTTTTCACATACGTAACTAAGTCATTCAGTACGTACATAATATGTTTGTTCCGATGCGAGATACTTCCCTCGAACCATTCCATAGGAGATTCCCGGATGTCGATCCGGGTCCGACCAGAAAATTCTGGTTATATGCCGCACCCAGGTCAGGCCTATGCCCCAGGGGTCGAAGACCAAGCCATCCTAATGAACCTATAGTCAGCCTTCCTTCCTGGTCGCAGGGGGATCGTGCATACCCCCCGCCCCTGCTCGTCCGGTGTCCGGCCCTTATCCTTTGTCCGTGCGTGTGCTTTGTGTGCGTGTGTCGTGTTTTTGTGCGATGTCGGCTTCGGAGCCTCAACGTCGTTGCCCTGGTCCTGAAGGACGGGCTTGTGGAGCTTTTCTCTCGCCCCTTCTGATTGATCCACACTCTTTGTGTAATTCGTGTAGGGGGGGCGCTTGCTCTAAAGCCAACACGTGCGTGGAGTGCATTGCTTGGCCTTCGTATCAGTGGGATTTGGCTTCCACTAAGAAGAAAAAGAAGTCTAAAGCTTCGTCATCGAAGATTTCACGGGGATCGAGGAGTGAGAGCAGCAGCAGAGACGGCGGCGCCCCTTCTCCTTCGGTATCGTCGGAGAGGAAGTCTCCCGCCTTTCTACAGGTTCTTTCTCCTGCCCCCTCCCAGCGAGGGGGCCTAGGTGAGTCCGTTGCCGGGTCTCCCCCCAGGGGGGGTCCCGATGAGTCGTTTCCCCAACAGGTGGTACCGGAGGCTTCCGCGGTCCTGGTCCTCTCTCTTAGCATCGGTGCAGGGGGGGGACCCGTCCCTCCCCTCTGCGGAGCTTCCCGCTTCGACTCGCCCCGCTTCGTCTTTCCCCGCTTCGCCCCTCCCCTCTACGGCACTCCCCGCTACAGCTCGCCTCGCTGCGGCTCCTCCCGCTCTCGAGCGGAGCTCGCCACTCGCGGCCGGAGCCGGGCCGGTTTACCCGGTCACGGATCCACACAACCACCCGGCTCCGACCCTTTTCCCTTCTGCCATTGGGGATGTCTTTCCCCTTGTACTCCGGGCAGATTCCCAGTGAGGGACGATGCCTTCCTGTCCTGGGGCTTCCCGTCTAGGGGACAGGAGGAGCCGGGGATGGCCCTGGGAGCGGCCTTCAGGGGCGGTCCCGCTGTGATAGGGGTGTCCCCGAAGCGGCCGAAACGCTCCTCACGTTCCCCCCGCGATGGGAGTCGCCGGAGGAGAAGCAAGAGACGTCGGGATTCATCAGGGGAGAGTTCTTCAAGTTCCTACTCAAGGGAGCGATCCTCCCGTAGGAGGAAACGCTCCTCCAAGAAGAGACGCCGTCATGGGATACGCAGGAGACGTAGTTACTCCTCGTCCTCGAGCGGCTCTTCCCGCTCTCATCATCGTAGCCGGGATCGTAGAGGGAGTAGAGGGAGTGACAGGCGTCGGGACAACTCCCCCCAGGGGCGGCGGCGTTCTCCTTCTCCGAGGGTGGCCCCCACCCCAGTGGCCCCAGCCCCAAGGAAGGTCTCTCATGGGGGGTTCCCAGCCGTCTCCTCCCTACTCGTCCCTCGGTCCCGGTGGATCCTGCCTCGGTCTCGTCAGCCATAGGGTTGGCCTCCATGACCGAGCAGGCTCCCTTCTTCTGTGTTCCCACAGGCGATTGTCGCCTTCACGGGTGGAGCCTAGAGCCGATACCTCCTTAGGGGGTTTCAGAGCCCCTCCACATGCTCAGGTATGAGTCCCTCCTCGGGTGGGCCAGGCGTTCGGGGCATCCCCCCTTGCAGGAGACCGGTGGTGCAACCGGGTTTAGGAGCCCCTCTCCGGGGAGCTTCTCCAGCTTCCCTCCAGCTAGGGCCTGGGGCCTCTCCTCCGTCGCGGGACGCTGAGGAAGAGACCCTTATCCAGGAGGTACTCCAGAATGCCCTGGAGGAATTGGGTCCAGTGGATGAAGGTTCTACTTTTAGGAGAGTCCTCTCTCTGCTTTGAGGTTCCATGAACCCGGCTAAGAGGAGCCGCCCCGACGGTAAACTCGGACAACAGCTCCATGGCGGTGGACTTTCTGTTCAGGGACCCAGAGGAACTCAAGCCCTCTCTCAGCCTCCCTAGGTCCAACAATACGGAGAAGGCCCTGACGGTGGTGGAGAAACTCATTGCAGGCTCCAGTAACTCCTTACGTTGGCACTCCTCGGCTAGGCTACTCCCAGCGTCTAAGCCGAGTCAGAGGAGGCTATATGGCCCGGGAGGTGCCCCTCTCCTCCCCAAATCCGTGGAGGGTAACTTGGCAGCCCTAGCGCCCGGACTCTCGGAAGAGAGGCTCACGTCGGGACTAGTCTCCTTCTCTCACCAGGAGGCTATGGCTATGGAAGTCACAGTGTGGACCTCGATTCATGTGGCTTCTTGGTTAGATCTGTGGTCCGGGGCGGTAGCCAGGTTCCCCACCCTCCACGACTTGAGGGACGAGGCCTCTCTTGCCCAATTCAAAGAACTAATTTTGTCGGGGGTTAAGTCCCTGGGCTTCCTCACGACCCAACTGGCCTCGTCCTGGGCGAACTGGATCTTGAGGAGGGATTCTGTGCTGGCCAAACTCCCTAGGAGCATTCCAGAGAGGGAGCTAAGGACCTTTCAAAGCGCCCCAGTGGAAGGAGCTGCTCTCTTTCCGGAGAAGCTAGTGGAGGAGTCTGTGGAACGGGGGAGGAAGGCCAGCCAAGGCCCAATCGTTTATAGGGCCCCTCCCCTACGTCAGTCTGTGCCGAAAAGACCTAGTGAAAGGCCGAAGCCTCAGAATAAGACCCTCTCGGCTCCCCCCACGGAATCACCCCTGCGGAACTGGAGAGACCAGGGAACTCAGCCCTCCCCCAGGACCCTCCCTCCTTCCCAGGCACCCTTCAGGTCCAGACACCCTACTTCTTCCAGGAGGGGTCGTAACAACCGCTTCCCTAGGAGGAAATAGGAGTCGAGGCCCCCCTACCGTGTTTTCTTTCCACCCCGTGGGGGGTTGCCTCTCGAGCTGTTGGCTAGAACTGGGAGGATCTCGAGCCGAGCCCTGGACAGTCCAGGTCCTCAGGGACGGTTACCGAATCCCCTTTCTAGACCAGAAGCCTCCCTTGACAGGGGAGCCGGCCAATCTGGCCTCTCAGCCTCGGAACCCTGTTCACAGGGAGGCCCTAAGGCTAGAAGTTCAGGCACTGCTGGAGAAGGGAGCCCTCCAGCAGGTGGTAGATCGCTCCCCCGGGTTCTTCAGTCGACTTTTCCTGGTGGAGAAGTCGTCGGGGGGGTGGCGACCGGTCATAGACCTTTCGGTCCTCAACTCATTCATCCTAAAGACGCCCTTCAAGATGGAAACACCATGCTCGGTGCTGGCTTCCGTGAGGGAAGGGGATTTCATGATGTCCCTGGATCTCAAAGACGCCTACTTCCAGATCCCGGTACACCCGTCCTCCAGAAAATACCTTCGCATAAGTTGGGAGGACCGGACTTTCCAGTTCAAGTCACTCTGCTTCGGACTGGCAACGGCCCCGCAAGTGTTCACGAGGGTGTTCTCCCTGATGTCGTCTTGGGCCCACAAGAGGGGTATACGCCCTTCTCAGGTACCTACGACGACTGGCTACTCCTTTCCTCCTCAAAGGAGCGCTTGGTAGAACAGATAGACGCCCCTCCTGGCCTTCTGCAAAAATGCCCTGGAATCAATGGTGAACTGGGAGAAGTCCCTTCTATCTCCCTCCACCCAGGATTGGTGTAGTACCTGGGGATGGTGAATTGGATTACTGGAAGTGGGGCGAGCTTTCCCCCTCGGAGGACAGGCTGGCAAACCTCCGAAAAATTGCCTGCAACTTCCTAAGCCACCCCCCCCGAGACCGGCAAAGGAGTGGCAAGGCTTTTAGGCCACCTAGTCTCCCTGGGAAAACTAGTCCCCCAGGGAAGGCTGAGATTAAGGCCACTACAATGGGACCTGAAAGTAGGGTGGTCCCAGAAGGAGGAAACACCTCAAAAGCCGGTTTCCATCTCACTGGCAGCAAGGAAGGCCCTCGGTTGGTGGCTGAATCCTGCAAACTCTCGTCGGGGTGTGCCCCTCGGGTCAGTGCCCCCGGAGATGCTCCTGTTTACGGACGCGTCGAAGGCAGGCTGGGGGGCCCACCTGAATTCCCTCTCGGTGCGGGGGATATGGTCGCAGGAGCAGAGCACCTTCCACATAAACAAACTGGAGCTCTTGGCAGTAAAGCATGCCCTGGAAGCATTCAAGGAGGCAGTGGGAGGACACTCGGTGTGTCTGATGTGCGACAATGCCACGGTGGTCGCCTACGTCAAGAAGCAAGGAGGCCTGAGATCCAAGGGCGATCTCTGCGGATTGGGGGGGTGGGGACGGAGGAGATCTGAAGCCAAAACCGAAGCCCTCGGGACTTCCATTGATGGCAAGATTCATTCCCGGCAAGAAAAACGTAATCGCCGACGGCCTCAGCAGACGGGTCAGGTGTGGGATCCGAATGGTCCCTACACCCGAAGTAGCGAGGGAACTAATAGGGAAGTGGGGCTCCCCATCCCTGGACCTGTTTGCTACAAGGCTAAACACCAAACTGCCGGTGTACTGCTCCCCGGTGCCGGACCCAGCCGCGTTTTGGGAGGATGCGTTCCAGCACCCGTGGGACGGCCTGGACATGTACGCGTTCCCTCCCTTCGGAGTCCTCAGGCAGGTCCTCAACCATCTGAGGAAGGCGAAAGGGGCGGCCCTGACGTTGGTGGTGCCTTGGTGGCCGGACAGGGAGTGGTTCCCGGACCTTCTAGAGTTGGCCTCTCTTCCCCCTTGGGAGCTGCCCCCCAGGCCAGACCTGTTAAGACAGCCTCACTTCGAGAGGTTCCACAGGAACATTCCAGCCCTCTCCCTTCACGGCTGGAGACTATCGAGCGGCTGTTAAATAGGAGAGGGTTTTCTGGGAGGGTGGCTTCTCACATGTCCAGTTACTTGAGGGAATCCTCCTCTAACATCTACCAGGCAAAGTGGAAGGTTTTTGGGGCCTGGTGTAGAAAGCGGAACCTGGAGCCTCTCCGAGCGAAGATCTCAGACATCGCAGAATTCTTGACCTACCTGAGGTTGGACAAGGGCCTGTCAATTCCGGCAGTCAAAGGAGCCAGGTCCGCATTGAGCCAGGTCTTCTCCCTGAAAGGGCTGGATCTGGGGAACTCGAAGCCTCTGTCCTTGCTCATAAGGAGCTTTGAGCAGAAGTGTCCTCCCAGCGCTGGCTTGGTTCCCCGCTGGGATGTTGCAATAGTTTTAGACTCCCTGAGGAAGCCCCCGTTCGAGCCGCTCAAGGACATCCTGGATAGGGAGCTGACCCTCAAGACAGTGTTTCTGCTAGCCCTGGCCTCCACGAAGAGGGTGGGGGAGCTCCACGGCCTCTCGTATGTAGTGACCCACACGAGGGGATGGAAGGAACTCTCATTCAGGTTTGTCCCCTCCTTCGTGGCTAAGAATCAGAACCCCTCGAGCTCGGATCTCAGGTTCGTGGAGTTTTCCATCCCTGCCCTCCCGAAATCAGACGAGCCTAAGGATCTCCTCTTTTGTCCGGTGAGGGCAATTCGGAAGTACATGGAAAGAACAGCCCGATTCAGGCCGGAGGTAAAGAACCTCTTCGTCACCACGGGAAGGGTGAAGAAGGCAGCCTCGAAAAACACCATCTCCTTTTGGCTGAGAGAAACCATCTGGAGAGCCTACGAGAAGGGGGGCCTTTTTCCTCCAGAGGGAGCCAGGCCCCATGACATCAGGGGAATTGGGGTGTCCCTTTCATTCTCAAAGAACATGGCAGTGGACCAGGTCCTGAGGGCAGGAGTCTGGAATAGGCAGTCGACATTCACAGCCCACTATCTAAAAGACTGCACGAGAAGGTCGCTCGATGCCTTTGAGATTGGCCCCGTGGTGGCAGGCCAGCAACAGGTCTAGGTCCCCTCTCCAATCTTCTTGGAGTGGACGGGCCGGTGTGTATTGAGTGTATGTGAGTGTGTGTGGCTTTTCCTCAAATCCCCCCTAATCCTTATCCTTGTTATCCCTGGGCCTTTGGTTGGAGCGAGGAATCCAGGATACTCAGGTAAGATACCCAGGAGTGCGTATGGTTCTCAGTACAAACCACAGTTTTACATGTCAAGGTTTGGTTATACCCGCACCAGGCTTGCCTTGCACCCCTCCGAACCAACCACCCACGATAACGGGGCTGGGTTGAGTTCTAAGGGGAGCAGTCGCCCCTCCTCTGACCTATCACCTTTGGGGGCTGTTCCCTCCCCTAACCTTCGCCCTCCTCCTAAAGAGTAAGTCTCCTATGGAATGGTTCGAGGGAAGTATCTCGCATCGGAACAAATCACAAATTCTTGGTAATTTGTATTTTGTTCATGCAACTTACCTGACAGATATATATATAGCTGTATTCTCCGAAGTCCGACAGAATTTCAAAACTCGCGGCACACGCAGTGGGCGGCCAGGTGGTAGTACCCATTCCCGCCGCTGGGAGGCGGATATCAGGAACCATTCCCATTTTCTATTCATATTTTTTCTGTCGCCGGTCGGTAAACAACTGTTCTAGAGAGAGAGGCTTCAGCCTTTCAGACCCACTGGTTTTGCTATGACACACCCCTGGCTCCTCCCCCTGATAGTCGTAAAAGAGCACAAACCACGCCCATCGGGGCGGAGCAACCAGAGAAGTGCGAGTTGACAGGAATCAAACCGTCATATATTTGAAGTTGACAGGACACAGGCAACACCTGTTACACCTCACCATTACTACAACCCTCCCCTAATTATTGTTACGAGGGACAACGACTTAATCAACTAATTAAAATGTCCAAAAAAGTCGTAGTATCAGCAGATGTGCATAATCTCAGCGAAACTAGCGATGATGGACAATATTCCACCGCCACCGGCACAACCCAAAAAGAAGAGAGGTCCCAAAACGGAAGAAACCAGCCAGGAACCTTCCAATAGTGAAATTCTTCAATTGTTATTATTACAGAATCAAACATTATTGAAACTAGTGGAGAAAGGGTAAGGTTTAATATTCTGTTTTTATATAAAAACGTCTCGGATTAGCACGGATATAGACCTGATGACGTCACAAGCATGGCAGTAAAAGGTAAACAATGAGCCGGAACAGACCGTGCGGTAGTTATAATCGTAAAAAGTTTAGTTTAGATAAATTTCGAGACCGAAGTACATTATCATATAATCCTAAACTATGTGTAAAGTGAGCCTAAACATTATAAGGACTAGATACTTATATGACAAAGGTAATTAATGTTGTAAGGTGAGGTGTTAACTAGTTTTGCCTTACGAGCTGAGTAGCCTAACTAGCCTAACTTTTTCTAACTTTAAGTTTAACATACTACGTCAATCTAGGCTACCTATTAGCCGCTCCCTTCCGCCTATCCCACCGAGATCCTATCGTCGACATTTAACTGGAGGGGTTCCTGTCCAAAGGCAGGTATAATTGGCGCCTACCTCAGCTAATGGGTAGAATTTTATATCACACTCGTTTCCTTTCGATATAATGGTTTACCCCTTACCATGAGGAACTGCGTCTTAAGAATTTCTGACAAGTCGGCTATATAAATAGTAAGATGATTACTGTAGAGGCGCTATAAATTTAAGTATGGGATATTAGTGAGAGGATGCCGACTTGACCGGAATTGTAACCGATGAAGGCCATTTGAGCCTAGAACCCGATTGCCTGGCTTCAGCCTTCTAGGTCTGCTGCTGTCCAACCTGATTGTAATTCAATGAGCCATATTATAGACATCAGTTAAACTTTTATTATCAAAATTAGTCTAGTTTTTCACTCCTATTGCAGAAGTGGTTCGACTGCAAAAAGGAATGACATACTCCTCCTCCTAAGCGCCCTCGCCGTAAAGTAGATTTACCTGAGAATGCAAATGAAGAATTATTTACAACTTATAATGAAGATAGTAGTGACTATGAAGAATTTAAAACCCGCTTACCTTTAACAAACCTATTCTACTTATATATCTAACAATTTTATGCTGTGCCCTCCATTCATAGAGATGGGAAAATAATTGAATGACTCCCTAATTGCATTAACATTAAGTGAAGGAGACAAAAACTCTCATGATCAATTCTTTGTTTGTAATCATAATAAAGAACTAGCAGACCTTTTCAAATTGATAAATTTGCCAAAGTTGAACTTTTGGCCAAGTGGCAGGTTGTTTAATGAAGATTTCAAGAAAAAATTTCACTTTGATATTGAAAACATTAAAATGGCTATATCTTCTTTTCAAGGACATGCAGCTCTGGCACAATTAGCTTACCCCTCTAAGATTAACGATATTGATTTCATTACTAAAGTGATAATTGGGCCTTTCAGGAAACACATTGATCTAATTAAAAAGTTTAATCCGATCATTCAGAAGTAGATCTTTTACCCAGGAACCTCAATTTAGATACGAGAGATGCTATTATTAAAGCTGAAACTAATGATATATGGGTCTTATCAGATGATCAAAGGAAAGCTATTGCTTCGTGCTTTCGAGGCGGTCCCCTTCCTAGAGGACGGGGACATTACCTCTAGAGGTGGAAGGTTCAACTTTGGCAAGCATCAGGGCTACCCCAGAGGGAAATTTAATTTTTTTACAGAGGATTCAGGGGAAGCTTTGGGTTCAGGAATAGGTTCAATCCCTACAGGCGAGGTATCAAGAGAGGTGGCCGAAGAGGGGGAAGGAGTACAGGGGGGACAGACAGCAATTAATTCAGACGTCAAAGATAAGAAACAAACTAATTATGCTTTAATTCTTAATACCATCGAGCCCTGCTGGGACCAAGAGGAAAATAAACCTGGAGCTACACAGTAAAAATAAAAATTTGGCAAGGTACCCACTAACAATTCAATGATATTAGAAGAGTTAAATTTCCCTACAGAAGCCTCTAGCTCCAAGGAAACCTCTCACGCCCCTCCAGTAAGTGGGATAGGTAGGTCGTTGACAAATAAATTTAAAAATTGGCAAAAACTCCCAAATTCTTCTTTTGCATGCAACTTGATCAGTAAGGGTGTGAGACTCCCATTTAGCAATAAAAATAAGGCTCAAAAGACTTTGAAAAGATTAGCGGTTGATAGATTTATTCTCCTAGCAAGAGAATAATACTAGAGAGAGAATGTAACAGATTACTAGACCTAGGGGAAGGGTAATAGAACAAATTAAACAGAAATGCTTTTTTATTACTCCTAACCACATATTTTACAAGCTTCAAACCCGATGGGAGCATTCGCCTAATCTTCGATATGAAATGCCTTAATACTATGATCAAGAAACCTTCTTTCTCTATGCTGAAACCTAAAACTATATTCCCTTATTTGCATTTAAACAACTGGGCATGTAGACTTGATTTAAAGGATGCTTATTGGCACGTCCCTCTTCATTCAAGTGCTCAAAGATTCTTAACGTTCAAATTAGGAAAACGTAAATTCAAATGGACGGTTGTTCCCTTCGGGTTAAAGACAGCTCCCTACATCTTTTCCAAACTAATGTACACAGTAGTTAAATACATTAGGAAGAAATTTAATATACTCATCTTTAATTACTTAGATGATATACTCATATTGGCAGATGACTTTCACAAATGCGAGGCTCACATCCAAATAGTCATTGAAGTGCTCACGGAGCTGGGTTGGCAGATATCTATTAAAAAGTCTGTTATTCATCCAGTGCAAAAGATAGAGTTCCTGGGAGTTCATTATAACTTGGAGAACAAAACAATGAGACCAATGCAGAAAAACATTGATAAATGTATCAGGCTTGCCAATACAGTATCCAACTTGAACAGGTCTGACCTCAAATTATATCAAAGATTGACAGGATCACTTAACTTCTGTTCCTACTACACCTTTTATGGTAGATACCATCTTAAATTCCTTCACAGGTTTCATAGATATTTTGCTAAAGGATATAGAATCATTCCTCCTTCTTTCAAATCCTTTCTAGAAGAATGGTAACAGACTAATATGTATAGTGATATAAACATTCCTAATAATCAAGTAGATCTAGAAACTATTCACAGATGCATCCAACTTTGGCTGGGGTGGAGCATTAGTAGGAGAACATGACATACTCTCAACTAATAATACATGGCTACAAAATGAGACTACTCTTTGCACATTAACATTAGAGAACTACGTGCATGCATTTACTGTATAAAACACTTCAGAGACAAACTAAGAAACAAAGTAGTACTAATTCACATAGATTCACAAGTAACAAACTGTTGGGTCAAAAAAGAAAACATGGTAGACATTAGGACAAATCGGTTTCCCAGGAGGCCATCAAAGTGTTACTAGACATCAAAGGAAAATACAACATAGACATTCCACTAAATGGATTAAAGGGAAAAGCAATGTGATGGCTGATTCCCTATCGAGAGACTTTGGTTCATACATCCAGAAGCCACTCTTGACGATAATTCTATTTCAATTTTAATGCACAGATATGAATTCTTTCCTGAAATAGACCTTTTCACCCAATGGCTTTAATTCTAAATGTAAAAGATTTTTTGTTCTTCCGTACCCAACACAAAAGCAATGTAAATTATGCTCTTCACATTAGCTGGGAAGGTTCTTCTCCTCTTTATGCTTTTCCCCCAGGCTTCTTACTGCATAAAGTTGCTTTTAAGATATATAACGAATGTAATAAACAACATGCTCTTCTGCACTATTTCCCAGGAAACGGAACCATGGTTTCCTCTAGTCAAGACAGTCTCCAAGGAATACCGGAAGTACAAAGTCAAAGCAGAAGCTGCCAGATACTTCATATGGACTGTACCTTACCCTTAGCACAACAACCACTTAAATTTGATCGCCTTCAGAATATAAAAGATCAACTACCTTCCATATTTCCTCCAGAGATATGCAACAAAATTACTTCCAATTACGAGACAGCTTTGGCCAAGTACCAAAATCTCTTCAGTAGCTTTAAAGAGTTCATACACAATAAATATGGAAGTAACAACAAGTTCCCTCTTTTATCAACTGCTACTCTATTTTAACGAATTAATAGACAAGGGTCCTAGCGTACAACACACTAAAAGGATATCGAGCTGCTCTTGGACCAGTTTTGAAGGGATACTTTCCCAATTATTGTCTAGCAGAAGACAAGTATATTAAAGCTATGCTTGATGGAGTAAATAGAAGAAGGACCCAGCAATTCTCATCAATTTCCAGGCTGGGATCTTGATAAAGTAGTTTCCTTCCTCAACACTACAAGAGATGATTCTATGCTGCTCATGATTCAGAAGACCTTATTCCTCGTAGCTTTGGCTGCCCATTGAGAGCTAACCAATTTAATCATTCTATGTATCTCCAGGAGCACTTTCACACCAGAAACCATTGTGTTAAGGAACCACCCTTCCTTCATGGCCAAGAATCAGAGAAACAATTACACTCCTATTGAATTCAGCTTTAGGTGTCACCCTACAAACCGCCAAAAATTTGTCCAGTTAGACAATTAAACTTTTATCTGAAGTACACAAATAAAATCTGTGCAGAAAGGAACATAGATAGGGAAGACCATATCTGGCTGGATGAAAACTTCAAGATCATGTCCCTTCCAAAGATGAGGCAGCTATTCAGGGACTGTATTTTCAGAGCTGATCCCAATGCCAGAAAACACTCCACCAATTTCCACTCTATCAGAGGTCAAGCAGCTTCAAGGATGATGTATAAGGGAGTTACGCTGCAAGAGATAATGACGAGAATGAATTGGAAAAGCAACTCTGTATTTGGGTCATTTTATGCTCTCCTCGGTCTACAGGGAGCTTTCGATGCAGTCGTTGCAGGACTTCATCTTCATGACCCCCTGAAGTATCGGGTGAGCAAAACCAGTGGGTCTGAAAGGCTGAAGCCTCTCTCTCTAGAACTGACAGTTTACTTGTGAACCTAAGTTCTGGAGAGAAGAGGCGAGGCCTTTCAGACCCAGGGTCTAGTTCACCCACCCTCCGACCCCTACCCCCGAAACCGAGGAGACCATTCTGGAGGAAATAAAGAATTTGTAAAGTAACTACCTACAAAAGTCAACAGCTTACTGTTTCTGAAGGCCAATCATAACATTTTTCAATTATTCATAAATTTTCTTTAAGGTATACTTAGACTCGTTTCCTTGCATTAGAGGTAATGCAACTTTTATGGAACAACGAATAGGAATATGGAAATTGGAAAGGAGGGTGAAACTACGATGTCACATTACGTATATTATCTTAGAATATAAAGAGGAATGGAAATGTTAAAATTCACAAATTGGAACTTAAGTTACTACTTGTAGTAATTTGCAATCTCAAATAAATCTCACAACAGGAAAATGGAATGGTAAGTACAGATATACTTCATAGCAACTTGCAACTTCAAATATGGCGGTTTGATTCCTGTCAACTCGCACTTCTCTGGTTGCTCCGCCCCGATGGGCGTGGTTTGTCTCTTTTACGACTATCAGGGGGAGGAGCCAGGGGTGTGTGTCATAGCAAAACCAGTGGGTCTGAAAGGCCTCGCCTCTTCTCTCCAGAACTTAGGTTCACAAGTAAACTGTCAGTTTACAGACCTCCGCCTAGGATTTTTGGATTTGACTCGTTCTAAGTATCTGGATTGACTTTTGGTTATTGATTCTGGATTGGGTTGGTTGGATTGGCATACGCGATAGTGGACTGTTTTTTTTATTTTGGATTGGCTTTCTGTGAACATGATGTCTGGATCAAGTTCAGTGAGCTTCAGAGTGTGTGAAGAGTGATTGCAAGGTGAGGCATACCGGAACAATCAATCGGTAGATCCCCACACAGTAATGTATGGGGTTGTAGGGGGCATGTTTGTTTGTTGGATGATCGATGCAAATGAATCAAAGAATGCAAAAGTATGACCGATGATGGATGGAAGGTGTATGACCAGTCTATCGGCGTAAGTTGGAACGCGATAGGATCAGGAGGGCTTCCTCCAAGAGCGGTTTCTACGAAAAGGTAAGGGAAAGTAACATTTCTCCTATATTAACACCAGTAGAATTTGCTTCACCTAATCCTGTGTTGTTGCTGGAGGGCCCTGATTCTGTGTCTGGAGAAGGTAATGCCCTTTCTCTGATTCTAGAGTCGTTACGCACTCTAGAGTCCAAAGTGTTGGCCTTAGAATACGGCTCAAGTAAAGTGTGTGTATCGTGCCCCTAGTGTTGTGGAGGGGGCGTCAGATCGGCCCCATAATGCCTCTAGGCCTAGACCTCTATCGGACTCCCAGGACTCAGGGAGTGGGTATGTCGAAAGCCGCAAGAGGGTTACGGGGGCTCCCCACCGATCTGGCGTCCCTTCGGCAGGACCTGTTGTTAGTTCCCAGGCTGCCAAGGAGCGTGCCTCAGGCTCGCATCCTTAAGGACTGTTTTTCGTCCTCCGACGGCGCCCTCCCCGCGCAAGGGGGGGCTGGGGTGATGCTCTGGAGAGACTCGCGTCCCGTTGAAAAGGACTTTTCCGAGGGAGGACGCTTCACGTCCCCTCTCTCCGTTATCGTTGCGGTCTTCTCCTGCGTCGTATGACGCGTTTCCTTCACAGAAGAGAGGTAGGACGTCGTCTGAGGACGACGCTGAGAAGCGCTTCTCTCGCTTCTTCGGAGAGGCAGGTTGCTTGTACCTGTGAGAAGGGGAAGGAGGCGCGTCCCCTCGCCCCTCGTCTTCTCGCAGGTTCAGCCCTTCACCTCCTCTAGTTTCTTCACCAACGAAGAATATTCTTGTGTCTCTTCAAGACCAATGTCAGCTTTAATGGTCTCGAAGACTCGCCCAGCAGCAGTCGAGCCTAAGCGTAGGAAGGACTCCAGACTGCTGTCAAGAGGACGAGGCAGTCCCCTTCTCCGTCTCCTCGTTCGTCTCCTGTCTCTGCTTGTTCTCCTTCGGAGCTTCCTCGTTCTCGTTCTACTGGTAGGAAGTCTCGTGGACAGGACGCTTTTCTTCCCTCTCGACGTCCTGATCAGCCCGCGCGTCAGGACGCCTTGGAGGACGCTTTTGAGGACGCTCGGCAGGACGCTTTTGAGGACGCTCGTCGGGACGTTTTGGTAGACGCTCTGCCTTTTGAGAAGGCTTTCGAGAGCGCCCAGAAGGACGCTTTGAAAGCGAAAGCTAGACGCTTTAGCGGAAAGAAAGCGTAAGGACGCTCCTCTAGAGCGAGTTAGAGTAGCCTCTCTTGATGCTCAGCGCGGTCAAGACGCTCTTCGTTCTTCGAGCTCTAAGGATCGACAGAAGGTCGGTCGCTTTGAAGAAGCTGCTACACTTAATCCTCGAAAGCCTTTGTTGAAGGCTAGACCCGTTGGGCGCACGCCCTCTCCAGAGGTGCAATCTCCTTTGCCTCTTAGGGAGCTCCGGAACAGCCTTCGGTTTCGTCTGTGTCAGATTACAAAGTGCTGGTTCGACTGTTACGCTCTTCTTTTGGAGAGAAGTTCCAGCCTGCAGCTCCTAAGTCTCCACCCTCTCAGTTTTCGTCATCTAAGTCTTGCAAGGTTTCCGGAGTTTGTGGAAATGAAAACTTCTTTGTCACTAAGAGGGCGTTTAAGAAGTTGCAAGATTGGATGGAACGTCGGAAGGATCAGGGCAAGTCGACTTTCGCCCTTCCTCCTTCAAGACTCAGTGGGAAAGGCGGCATCTGGTATGAGACCAAAGGAGAAGTAGGAGTTAAGATCCCGTCGTCTTCCCAAGGGGACTTTGCTAGTCTGGTCGATGCTCAGAAGAGGTCCCTTTTATCGACTGCTAGATTTCGTGGACGCCAACGGAGATTGATCATCACATGAAAGGACTGTTAAGGACTCTTGAGGTCTTTAACTTTCTAGACTGGTGCTTGGGAGTCCTGGATCTTCAATCTAGGAGTCCTGACTCGTTAAGTCTGGGGGAGCTGTCCAATGTGTTATCCTGCATGGACAAGGCCGTCAGGGATGGTTCGGAAGAGTTAGTGTCTCATTTCGGCACTGCTTTTCTCAAGAAGAGAGCGCTTTTCTGCAACTTTACGGCTAGGTCTGTTTCTACAACGCAGAAAGCGGAGCTTCTCTTTGCGCCTCTTTCGAGCCATCTCTTCCCCCAGGCTATGGTAAAGGGACCTGGCAGTGAGCCTACAGGAGAAGGCTACCCAGGACCTCTTGGCCCAGTCTTCAAGACGTCCCGCAGTCCCTACTACGTCGTCTTTTGGACGACCACCTAGGAAGGTTAAACCCTTTCGTGGCGCTGCTCCTCGAGGGAGAGGGCTTTCAAGAGGAAGAGCTTCCTTCAAGCCTAAATCCTCTAAGTGAAAATCAAGTCCTTCAGATGCCGGTCGGAGCCAGGCTAAAGTTCTTTGCGGGGGCATGGAGAGAGAGAGATACAGATGCGTGGTCCTCAAGATAGTGGAACAGGGGTACAAGATCCCCTTTTTGGACCCTCCTCCTCTATCCACAACTCCCAGAGATCTTTCCCCGTCATATCAAGGGGAGAAACGTCAGATTCTTTTCGATCTTTTAGATCAAATGATCAAGAAAAGAGCGGTGGAACAGGTCTTAGACCTGGGGTCACCAGGATATTACAACAGACTTTTCCTAGAAACGCCTCAGTCGGTTCTAGGAGCCTTGAGACCGGGCGACTGGATGGTGTCCTTGGACCTACAGGACGCATACTTTGTTTTTTTTTTTTTTTTTTTTTTTTTTTTTTTTTTTTTTCACGTTCCTATCCACCCTCTTTCAAGAAAGTTTCTGAGGTTTGTTAAAGGACAAAGTTTGGCAATTCCAAGCCCTTTGTTCGGATTAAGCACGGCTCCGATGGTTTTTACCATGCTCATGAAGAATGTAGCGAGATGGTTACATTCTGCAGGGATAAGTGTGTCCCTGTATCTCGACGATTGGCTTATCAGAGCATCGTCAGAAGAGAGGTGTCTGAAGGACCTTCACTTCACGTTAGCCTTGGCGAGGTCCCTGGGACTTCTGGTCGGAACCTTCGAAAAGCTCGCATCTGACCCCAACACAGTCCATCGTGTATCTGGGGATTCAGATAGATTCAGTGGCTTTTCGAGCGTTTCCGTCCCAGGAACGACAGCTGCAAGGCTTGAGAGAGAGTTTCTTTTCGGCCTTCCTGGGGAAGGAAGCTTTGCTCGGCGAGGGGAGTGGATGAGTCTGCTGGGGACCATTTCCTCGCTAGTTTAAAAAGTTCCCTGGGAAGATGGGAACCTACACCCTCAGGCCTCTCCAGTTTTTCTTGGCAGAAGAATGGAGAGTCAAAGAGGATCTGGATGCGACCTTTATGATCACCAAATCGGTGAAAAACCATCTAAGATGGTGGTTAGATCCTCGGAAGTTTCGAGAGGGGTTGTCCCAAAAGCTTCTGAGCCCCGACCTAGTGTTGTTTTCCGACGCTCGGTGTCGGGATGGGGACAACACTAGGAGGGGAAGAAGTGTCAGGCACCTGGAGGGGGGAACAGGTGTCCTGGCACATCAATGTGAAGGAACTAGCGGCGGTTTTCCTGGTGCTACAGTTCTTCCAGCAAAAGGTTGCAGAAAAAGTTGTCCAAGTCAACTCGGACAACACCACCACGGCCCTTGCGTACCTAAAGAATCAAGGAGGTACACACTCCCGTCCTCTATTTTACTTAGCGAGGGAGATTCTGCTGTGGGCAGATGCGAGGCGAATCAGGATCCTGACGAGATTTATCGCAGGAGTCCAGAACGTCAGAGCAGACCTTCTCAGCCGACAGGATCAGATCCTGCCGACAGAATGGACGCTGCACCAGGACGTCTGTCGAGAACTATGGGAGATATTGGGGACGTCCTTTAGTCGACCTATTTGCGACGTCGAGGACGAAGAGGTTGCCTCTTTATTGCTCCCCTGTGTGGATCCGGGAGCAGTCGCTATAGACGCTGCTGCTGGGACTGGACGAACCTGGACCTGTATGCCTTCCCGCCATTCCAAGATCATGGGGGAAGTCGTAAGGAAGTTCGCGGCATCGGAGGGGACGAGGTTGACCCTGATCGCCCCGATGTGGCCCGCGAAGGAATGGTTCACGGAGGTAATGTCCTTCCTCATAGACTTTCCGAGGACGTTGCCCTGGAGGAAAAGATCTACTCAGACAGCCCCACTTCGCAAGATATCACCGAAACCTCTCCGCTCTGGGTCTGACTGCGTTCAGACTATCGAAAAGTTGGTCAGAGCGAGAGGTTTTTCTAAAGCAGCTGCGAAAGCGATCGCCAACGCAAGGAGGACTTCCTCGAGAGCTGTTTACCAGTCGAAGTGGGCTTCCTTCAGGGCATGGTGTAGAAAGGAGGGAATTTCCTCTTCCACTACCTCTGTGAGCCAGATAGCCGATTTCCTGCTATTTTTAAGGAATGTGCAGAAGCTGGCAGTCCCGACCATCAAGGGATATAAGAGTATGCTGTCAGCAGTCTTCCGACACAGAGGCCTAGACCTTACTGACAACAGAGATCTTTCACGATCTCTTGAGATCGTTTGAGACTACCAAGATACCTCAGGCGAGGCCTCCTTCTTGGAACTTAGATTTAGTCCTTAGACTGTTGATGTCGAGTCCTTTCGAGCCTCTCCATGCAGCGTCTCTTAGGAACTTGACGAAGAAGGCTCTTTTCCTAACTGCTCTGGCGACGGCGAAGAGAGTTAGCGAAATTCAAGCCATTAGTAAGCAGGTGGGCTTTCAAAGGTGACAATGCTGTCTGCTCTTTGAGTCCCCATTTCTTAGCAAAAAATGAAAACCCGTCTAACCCTTGAACCAAGGAGCTTTGAAATTAAGGGTATGACAAGCCTTGTGGGCCAAGAACCTGAGAGAGCCCTGTGCCCTGTCAGGGCTCTAAAGTTTTATGTTCACAAGACAAAGGAGGTACGAGGTCCCTCAGATAATCTGTGGTGTTCGGTTAAACGACCCGATATACCATTATCCAAGAATGCTTTGGCGTTCTTTCTGAGGACGTGATTTAAAGAGGCTCATTCGTCTTACCAGAAGACCGATTTGAGCCTCTTGCGAGTGAAGCTCACGAGTCAGAGCTGTCGCAACCTCGCTTGCCTTCCAAAGGAACATGTCGATCAAGGACATCCTTGACGCCACCTTTTGGAGGAGCAACTCAGTATTCGCCTCACAATACTTGAGAGATGTGAGAACGATATACGAGGACTGTTGTTCTCTTGGGCCATACGTTTCTGCAGACACAGTCTTGGGGGCTGAAGGTAGCTCTCTCCCTATCCCTTAGTTAGGTTTAGGTTAGCTTTTAGTTGTTGTGTTTTTTGGTTGTGGTGAGTCTTTGGTGAAGACCTCCCATCTCTTAGTTTAGTGTTCAGGGGGTCTTGGATAGTTGGTCAGGTGGTGGTCAGTTGCTTCGTTGCCCTCATATGTATGGCTCGATGTTCTTGTCACGTTGAGGTCACGTCCCCGTTGACAGAGCATCCAGAGCGCACCAGCACTACGTACAGGTCTCCACCTGGCTGGCAACTCTGATTAAGCACAAGCAGGCTTAAGTGACAGTAATCACAGAGTCTACTTTGCTAACAGGTGAGGAACCAAGGTGTACATCATCTACTTAATTTAAGTTCCTACAAATCCTATTCTGTCTCTTCCCACCATCCGAAGGTGGGATTCAGCTATATATATATCTGTCAGGTAAGTTGCATGAACAAAATGTTATTGTTATAATACAATTAAGTTTGTTCATACTTACCTGGCAGATATATATAATTAAGTGCCCACCCACCTCCCCTCAGGAGACAGTGGCACTGAGAAAATATGAATAGAAAATGGGAATGGTTCCTGATATCCGCCTCCCAGCGGCGGGAATGGGTACTACCACCTGGCCGCCCACTGCGTGTGCCGCGAGTTTTGAAATTCTGTCGGACTTCGGAGAATACAGCTATATATATATCTGCCAGGTAAGTATGAACAAACTTAATTGTATTATAACAATAACATTTTTCCTAGCGATACTTACCTCGAACCATGGAATTAAACTCCCTCCCTTCCAGCCCCGCTGAAGCTTAGGGGAGACACCTCGGAGTGGAGTAAGAAGGACTGACTATAGGTCATTAGGATGGCTTGGTCTTCGACCCCTGGGGCATAGGCCTGACCTGGGTGCGGCATATAACCAGAATTTTCTGGTCGGACCCGGATCGACATCCGGGAATCTCCTATGGAATGGTTCGAGGTAAGTATCGCTAGGAAAAATACAAATTACCAAGAATTTGTGATATTTATGTATAAACATAAAATGTAAGATTTACTTTAAAATAGTATTAATAATATTTCAAAGATTAATATGAACCATAATAGGATATTTTATGTATATTTGATGAAGGATGGTCTTTAAGGGATACTTTGGTGTTTGCATGTCCAGGACAGTTTATGAGCATTTTTAGAGGGGGGTTCCAAACATTCGCGGATTCTAACTTTTCGGGGGGGGGTCTGATACGCATCCCCCGCGAATACGGGGGGACCACTGTATTTGTGTCTGACATTGCTAGTTCCCAAATCAAAACCCCAGGGATGAAATGGCACCTACTGCATCTTTGGGTTAGTGGATAAAATCTAGCTTAGGTCCAACTTATTCTCTTGCCTAATCTTGAAAAAGGGAGAAGGCTTAGTCCTATAAAAGTCCTTTCTACCTTTTATACTATCAGACTGATGCTGTCAATAGGAATAGTGCTATCTAAGGTCCTCACAGCACCCCAAGTAGTATTTATAGCATCTAACTATAGGTTACATATTTTGATTTAATGAAGTGGGGAATAGGTGCTTGTCTTTTATGTGTAGTCTTTAGACTCAAAGTATGTGAGCAAAAGGAGATCACAAATCTCAGAAGTAGTTCAGAAGTTCCAGGGAGTGGGTTAACATCCTAATATTTAGGATGGATGCTCTACCAGGAAAACTACCAGCCTCCTGGCCCTGGGAAAATTCTCATGATTCTCAGTGCCATTGTTGAGTAGTTTGCATGTATTTCATAAAATCTACTCATCAATTTGCACCTATATTAGTATCTCTCCTAGAATTTTTTTTTAGCAGCAGACCTAGGACAAGAGGAACAGTCTAATCACATGCTAAGACTTCAGTTCCTGGAAGGGCTTCATGGTCATGTAATGAGCAGCTGTCCAATTTATAAAACGTGGAACTCTCATAAAAAAAATCAGGAGAGTAGCATGAGTTTCTCAAAACCTGCTATAGGACATACTGCAGTGTTCCCCCATATTCGCAGGGGATAGATACCAGACCCCCTCCCCCACGAATAGCTAGAACCCGCAAATAATTGAAACCTCTATAAAAACACTTAGAACTGCCTATTTTGTTAGGTAAAACTGAAGAAACCCCCACTAAAAATGTTTATACCTGGTTTTTTAATAGTTTTATCACAAAAGTGTATTTTATGATGAAATTGATTTAAAAAAAACTAGGATTTTGTGAATATTTCTCATAGAAAAATATTGGGAATAGGCGAATTTTCCGTGAGTAAGGGGTGTATATGTTCCAAAGAGAAATACGCGAGTCTGCGAATCTAGAGTCTGCAAATACAGGGGGTTCACTGTACAGCCCTCAAGGATGGCATCCTTAGCTCAAACCTTATGAAAAATCCTCAGATTTTAAGGTAGAGCAAGGTTCATCTGCTAAGACTACTCTATCCTCCTAACTTCACAGGTCCAGTTTGATGTCTCAATAAAGCATTCCTCATCATGTTGAGGTAATTCTTAATCTACTCCATTGTCTGGTGCTGCTCTAATCTTCTGAAGATCATCCCCATAGCACTGCCTTTTAGATGCTGAAATCACATATGAGAATTTCAAGGAGGTATGAACCCATGGTTTATCTTCCTGGAAGCTAAGTGTTTAAGAATCAGTATGAGTTCTCTAAGCTTAAGAGAATTAAGTATCAACAATTGTTGCTGCATAGAGCTAGAAGGAGGTTCTATTGCTGCTGCTTATGAAGTACAGAAATTGGTATATGTATAAACATACTTTTTGTCATCCAAGGAAGGAATGAAGGGCTTAATCCTACAAATGTACTTGATTGAAATATTCAGGATTCATCAGTTTAACATGGAGGGGAAATGGGATCGCAAATTTTGTGTCTGACTTGGGGTCTGTGGATGGTCTGTTACCCTTCCAAGAGAAATATGTACTAGGTATCACTTGGGCAGTAAACTTAGTGCTCATATTTTGAACCAGAAACCATACTAGTTCTTGACTTTAGATTGGAGTGAGAACCTGTAAAAACTTGGGACTAGGAGAGGTATTGTTACGATAAAAGTTACAGCTGGAAAGCACTGGCTAGAGCTGGCTCTTAAACACAAGCACCAATGCCACTGGAACTCACAGCATTGCTATCCCTATGATGAGAAGAGATGCTTAGTGATCTATGAGTGCTTGATCTGGAATGGCAAGGATCAGGAAAACCTGTTTAGCCTGCAATACCTGAAATAACGGTAGAATGAAGGTATTTAGAAGTGTAAGACATTCTTTTTTAGGGACTAGGAGCATGCTCACAATTCTTTGATTTGGTGGTTACAATATAAGCAGGCTTTACTTATGAATAAGGATTTGCTGAAGCAGCAAGCTTGAGACTTCCCTTACTGTAATAGATACTATTAAGGAATTGCTTCTGGGAGATCAGTCACCTGCTATGGTTCGTCCAAAACTATTGCAAGAGCAGTGAAATATTCGTAAATGAGTGATTACTAGTGCCAAGAGAAGTGCTAACCTCTGTATTTACAGGCAGATGCATAGGAGGTGAAAAGAATCCCAGTGTATAGCAGATTCCCAATCCATTCATTCATCCAAATCCATTCGTCTGTCTGTGTAGCTACTCCCCTTGAAGAAAATATCAGCACAAACCTCAATGATGAAGCCTTAGAATATAGAGAATATACCTCCACCACAGGACTGCAGATGCTTAAAGCACCTTCTTCTATTATACAGTTATCACTGGTCATCATTTCAAAATTTATAAACATTGCACAGTCAGTTCTTTTATACAAACCTGTGTTCCACAAAAACTACAGTCAAGTGCAAGTCATTCTCAATCCTAGTTATGAAATTGCTGCTGCTTACCAAGAGTTCTAATACATCTCAAAATCATTACAAGAATTTGCAATAAAAAAGTAAGCTAAATCAAAGATATGATCTGGCAGTATTGGCAAAATATCCCTTAAACGCCTTAGTGGTATTTCAGAAATCATCTCCCGTATGCCTGCGGGGTTCAGGAGTGAGCGCCGAAGCGGAAAAAAAAGTTTTTTAAAAAAAATCACAGCACGCTTAGTTTTCAAGATTAAGAGTTCGTTGTTAGCTCCTTTTTTTCTTTTTTGTCATTGCCTGAAGTTTAGTATGCAACCATCAGAAAGGAAAAAAATATAATATTACATTTATAAATATTTGGAATATGACAGCGCAAAAAAAAAGTCATATATAATTGTATGCAAATCGTGCTGTGAGCAAAACGATTAAAGCTAATGAGTTAATTTTTTTTGTATTGTACACTAAATTGCAATCATTTTGGTATTTAACAAATTGTAAAACGATCAAAGCAACACAGAAAATATTATCACAATATAATGCATGAATTTGTAACTCGAGGACGTAAAAAAAAGTTTTTTTCAAAAATTCACCATAAATCAAAATATTGTGCTAGAGACTTACCATTTGTTGCAAAATGAAGGTATTTGATTGAATATTACTAGCCTGTAAGAGTTTTAGCTTACAATTGCATTTTTCGACCATTTCGGTCGAGTCAAACTTGACCAAATGTCGAATTTTTAAAATTTATCATGATTTATATGCAAATATTACAAAATGATAAAAGCTACAACCATGAATTATTGGTTGTTGTATTCTACATGAAATTGCGCACATTTTCATATATAGAACTCTATATAATGGCTAATATAAAACGGTGCAAATATTACGACAATGTGACTCAAGCATTTCGGAGATTTGTGGCCGAGATTCCACGCGCGAAGGGAAGGGAAAAGGTTTATTTTAAAAATTCACCATAAATCGAAATATTGTGCTATAGACTTCCGGTTTGTTTCAAAAAATGAAGGTGAATGATTGAATGTTACTAGACTGTAAGAGTTTTAGCCTACAATTGCATTTTTCGACCATTTCGTTGGAGTCAAAGTTGACCGAATGTAGATTTTTTTCTATTTATCGCGATTTATATGCAAATATTTCAAAAATGATAATAACTACAACCATGAGTTATTTTTTTGTTGTATTCTACATGAAGTTGCGCATATTGTCATATATAGAACTCTATATAATGGCTAATATGAAATGGTGCAAATATTACGACAATGTGACTCAAGCATTTCGGAGATTTGCAGTCGAGATACCGCGCGCAGAGTGAAGAAAAAAAGTTTTATTTTAAATTCACCAATAAATCAAAATATTGTGCTAAAGACTTCCGTTTGTTTCAAAATGAAGGTAAATGATTGAATATTACTAGACTGTAAGAGTTTTAGCTTACAATTGCGTTTTTCGACCATTTTGGTCGAGTCAAAGTTGACAGAATGTCTGTTTTCATACAATGAACTTACCTGTCAGATATATACTTAGCTAAGACTCCGTCGTCCCCGACAGAAATTCAAATTTCGCGCCACTCGCTACCGGTAGGTCAGGTGATCTACCTGCCTGCCCTGGGCGGCAGGACTAGGAACCATTCCCGTTTTCTATCATATTTTCTCTGTCGCCGGTGGTATCAACATTGTTGTTACTACCTCCTGACTGGAATTCGCTTTTCAAGACTTTTTTGATCATCTATATTGGATTTCTTGGTGACGTACTGGATCGTTGTTTTGGCATTCGCTACTGTGGACTGGATTTGGACTTGCTTTTGATTTTTCTGATAGAATGTCTGATTCAAGTGTTAGTGTGAGAGTGTGTGTGAATGTAGGCTGCAAGGTGAGGATACCGAAGGCTTCGGTTGATCCTCACACTGTATGTCGTAAGTGTAGGGGGTTTGACTGTTCTTTAGCTAACACCTGTATTGAGTGTGAAAAGTTGAATGCTAATGAATGGAAGACTCTAACTTCTTACTTGAAGAAGTTAGAGAGGGATAGAATTAGACGGCTGCACAAAAGGGTGTGAGTACAAGGCCTATTGAGCCTTTTTCTGAGTCTAACTCTCCTATTATTAATGATTTTGATTCTCCCTATGTATCTGAACCCTCACAGGCTTTGCATTCAGATTCGGCTTCTGAAATCGCCAATCTGAAGGCTACTCTTCGTAAAATGAAGACAAAAATGGCGGCCATGCAAGGTAAGGGAAGTGATAGTGAATTACTTAGTGAAGTGAGTGTCCCAGTGTTGTGGAGGGGGCGTCTGACCGTCCCTGCGATGCTCCCAGGCCTAGACCTCTTCCAAAACTCACATACCCAGAGGAGAAGGAAAGTCGAAAGTCGTACGGAGGTTGTGGGGAATCCCCAACGGTCAGGCGTCCCTTCAGCAGGTTCTGTTTCGCTACAGTCTGCTCAGGACCGCTTTAATAGAAGCGTCCTACGAGATTGTTTCTCGTCGTCCGGTTCTCCTTCACCTAAACGAGGGTGGAAGGACTCGGATCTTTCTAGGCCACTGAAAAGGCACTGGAAAGAACGCGCGTTTGACTCGAGCCCGGAGCGCTTCTCGGAGGAAGCCCCTCTTCTATCAAGAAGGCTAAGCTGGTCTTCGACGCCATCCTCGATTGGTAGTTGAGGATCGCACTCCTTCGAGTTCTCCTGCTTCTCTATTGAAGAGGACGCTGGTGTGGCTTCAAGAGGATATTGCTAGCAGTACAAGAGCAGTTTAGCCTCTTTGGTTGGAGTTCTTTCGAGGGATCCCCCTCGCAAGAAGGACGCTAGACTTCCTATTAAGAAGTAAGTCTTCTTCTTTGCCGCCAGACGTGAAGCGTCCTCCAGGCATGAAGAGCCTTACAAGTGTGGGACGTCTTCCAGGCGCGAAGATTCTTTCAAGCGTCAGGAGCTATCCGAGCGAGTTGCTCTAGATAAGGATACGCTCAGGCGCGAGGTGCCAGCCAGGCGCGAGGAATCAGCCAAGCGCAAGGCGCCAGCCAGGCGCGAGGATTCAGCCAAGCGCGAGGAGTCAGCCAAGCGCGAGACGCCAGCCAGGCGCGAGGAGTCAGCTATGCGTGAGGCGCCAGACAAGCGCGAGGCGTCAGCCAGGCGCGAGATGCCAGCCAAGCAACAAGCTCCAGCCAAGCGAGAAGCGCCAGCCAAGCGCGAGGCGCCAGACAAGGGCGAGGCGCCAGCCAAGCGCGAAGAGCTTTCCAGGCGTGAGAAGTCAAGCAGACGCGAGACTACTAGTAGACTTGAGAGAGAATCTGTTCACTCTATGAGTCCCTCACCTAGTAGGAGTTTGTCGCCAGTAGAGAGAGAACTTGGTGAAGATCCTCTCATTTTTCAAGCCGATTCTCCGCACGGTGTGGAAGTAGATTCGGAAGACGAGGTTAACGGTAGAGAAGGCTTCTCTAACTATAGAGTTCTGACGGACCTTCTTTTGCAGGAGTATGGAGATTCGTTGACTCCTGCGGCTCCTCCTTCGCCTCGATCACTGTTTTCGAGTGCGATCGTACCGAAGTCTTCGTCAGTGTTGAAGATGAGACCTACGATCTCTATGAAGAGAGCTCTACAGTCTCTTGACAAATGGATGTTGTCGAAGAAGGATCTGGGCAGAACCACCTTCTGTATGCCTCCAGCCATACTTTCTGGTAAAAGAGGTTTCTGGTACCGAACTGGGGAGAACATGGGCCTTTCTCCCAGCGGCGGGCTGAAGCGGACTTTTCAACCTTGGTTGATTCATCGCGGAGACACGCTTTGAATGGAGCTCGGTGTGACTTGGGCGATTTCTGAGACTGATCATTCTCCTCAAGGGCCTCTTCCATATTTTGGAAGTGTTTTAATTTCCTAGACTGGTCCCTTGGGGTGATGTCTAAGAAGGCTCAGACTCGGAAAGGTCTAGACCCCGAAGTCATTCTTAGTATTCTGTCATGTATTGATAAGGCAGTACAAGACGGATCGGGAGAAATCTCCTCTCTCTTTGGAGCGGTACTCCTTAAGAAGAGGAGTATTTTTAGTGCCTTCCTAACCAAGGCGGTTTCTCCCTCACAGAGAGCAGCCCTGGTTTTCGCTCCCATGTCAGACTTCTTGTTTCCTTCTCAGTTAGTGAAGGACATTTCTCGCTCACTGACTAAGAAGGCGACACAGGATCTTCTCCTTCAACTGCAAGGAAGAAGAGACCCCTAGTTGCGGTTGACAAGAAAGGACCGACTTCTACGGTTCAGCCCTTTCGAGGCCCATCCCTCCAGAGCTCCCTCTAAGAGAAGAGGTCCTGAGAGGAGAGGTAAATCTTCTTCCCGTCCCTTTAAGAAAGGGAAGTGAAGACAGACAACCTCCAAACACCAGTGGGTGCCAGGCTTCCTAGAATTTGCAGACGCCTGGACATTCATAAACTCGGACGCCTCTTCGATGTCCATAATCAGGAAGGGATATCTTATCCCCTTCCAGGACAGTCCTCCATAACGACTATTCCGCGGGAAATGTCAGCCAGATACAGGGACCTGTACTGAGGGATACTTCTTCGTCTGATGGTGAATCAAATGTGGGACAAACGAGCTATAGAATTAGTTCTGGAGCAAAACTCTCCGGGGTTTTACAATCGGTCTTTTTCTGGTTGCGAAAGCCTCGGGGGGCTGGAGACCAGTACTAGATGTCAGCGCTCTGAACAAGTTCTTGTTCTAAAGGAGAAGTTCTCTATGGAGACTTCGGCCTCAGTCCTTGCGGCTTTACGTCAAGGAGATTGGATGGTGTCGCTGGATCTCCAGGACGCTTATTTTCATGTCCCGATTCACCCTTCTTCGAAGAAGTACCTCCGTTTCATGACGGGGGGAAGGATCTTTCAGTTCAGGGCCTTGTGTTTCGGCCTGTCCACAGCTCCTCAGGTCCTTCAACAAACCTGATGAAGAATGTGGCGAGGTTTCTTCACCACTCAAAGGCGTCCTGGACGATTGGCTCATCAGGGCCAGAACAGAGAGACAGTGTTTGGAGGACCTTTTCTTTGAACCCATAGACCTGATAAAGGCGTTGGGACTACTCGTGAACCTCGAGAAGTCACAACTGATCCCCAGACAGAACTTGGTCTATCTGGGGATTCAGATGGATTCTCGGGGTTTCGAGTATTTCCTTCGCAAGAGAGAATCGTGAGAGGCTTGGAGAAAGTCTCTCTCTTCTTAGGGAAAGAACGAACTTCGGCGAGGGAATGGTTAAGCCTTGCTAGGGACCCTTTCCTCGCTCGAACAGTCTTTCCTCTAGGAAGACTGCATCTTCGTCCTCTTCAGTTTTCCTAAGGAGATCATGGAATTGAAGACGGGACTTCTCTCCGACAGTTTTCTCCTTCCAATGGAGATGAAACCACACCTGCAATGGTGGTTGTCCCCTCTAAAAGAGAACAAGGGAATTTCTCTGGAAGTTCCGAACCCAAGCCGAGTGTTATATTCAGACGCATCGGAGAAGGGTTGGGGAGCAACACTATGGACCGAGAGAAGAAATGTCAGGCACCTGGAAAGGCAGCACAGGTGTCCTGGCACATAAATTGCAAAGAACTTCTAGCAGTTCACTTGGCTTTAAAGTTCTTCGAACCTTTTGTGGCAAACAGTGTGGTCCAAGTGAATGTGGACAACACTACCGCCCTGTCCTACATTCGGAAGCAAGGAGGAACACACTCCTTGTTCCTATACGAAATAGCAAGAGATCTGCTACTTTGGACCTCCCAGAGGAACATCTCCCTCCTGACAAGATTTGTTCAGGGTACGAGAAACGTCAGGGCGGACAGACTGAGCAGGAGAAGCCAGGTCCTTCACACAGAATGGACCCTTCATTCAGAGGTGTGTCAGAGTCTTTGGGATCTTTGGGGCACTCCTCATGTAGATCTGTTCGCCACATTCCTTTCCAAAAGGCTGGAAGTTTTTTGCTCAGTGGTGGAAGACCCAAGAGCTCTCGTGGTCGACGCCTTCCTGCTAGACTGGTCTCATGTAGACGTGTACGCTTTTCCCCCTTTCAAAATCCTGGGGCAAGTGTTGAGAAAGTTTGTAGCGTCCAACGGGACAAGAATGACCCTGATAGCCCGTTTTGGCAGCACAAGATTGGTTTGCAGAGGTGCTGGAGTGGACAGTAGACTTCCCAAGATCCCTTCCAAGAAGGATGGATCTTCTCAGACAGCCACACTTCGAGAGGTTTCATCAAAACCTCCCCGCTCTCTCGCGCTGACTGCCTTTCGACTATCGAAAGACTTGTCAGAGCGAGGGATTTTCTCGCGAAGCTGCAAGCGCTATCGCTAGAGCCCGCAGAGCTTCCACTAGACGAGTCTATCAGTCTAAGTGGGAGGTTTTTAGAAGGTGGTGTAAGTCTAAGAAGTTGTCCTCCTCCAGTACCTCTATAACCGAAATCGCTGATTTCCTTTTGTGCCTGAGAGAGGTCTCTCACTTATCTGTATCGACTATCAAAGGATACAGGAGCATGCTTCGGCAGTCTTCAGAAACAGAGGCCTAGAGATTGCTGATAATAAAGATCTGCACGACTTGATTAGATCGTTTGAAACGACAAAATCTAAGGAACTAACTCCTCCCAGCTGGAACCTGGATGTAGTTCTCAAGTTCCTTTCGTCTGACAGATTCGACTCCTCGTTTAGCTTCGTTTAGGGATTTAACGAGGAAATGCTTGTTTCTCCTATCTTTGGCGACAGCCAAAGAGTTGGTGAACTTGCACGCCCTTGAAGATGAAGTCGGCTTTAACAGAGACTCGGCCTTCTGCTCGTTTAGAACACTTTTTCTAGCGAAAAATGAAAACCCCTCGAATCCCTGGCCAAGAGATTCGAGATTAAAGGCTTATCGAGTCTAGTAGGTAGACGAAACAGAAAGGTCTCTGCCCTGTAAGAGCCTTGAAGTTCTACTTACAAAGGAAGAAACAAATGGGGGCTCTAGACAAAGTCTTTGGCGTTCGATTAAGGACCCCACAAGAATCATGTCTAAGAACGCATTAGCTTTCTTATAAGGAGCGTCATTACAGATGCTCACAAGTTCTGTCCTGACGACTCTTTTCCGCTTTTAAGAGTAAAAGCTCATGAAGTAGAGCAGTGGCGACGTCTCTCTCTTTTCAGAAGAATATGTCGCTAAAGAAAATCATTGATACGACATATTGGAGGTGCATTCGGTATTTGCATCTCACTATCTTAAAGACGTTCGCGTGACCTACGAGAAATGTTTTTCTCTGGGGCCTTTCGTATCGGCGGATACGATACTGGGTACTGGGAGCAAACACCAATCCTTAACTTTGTACATACCTTCTACTAGATATGTTCTAGATTTCTGCTGACAAAGAGGGCTCGGTGCTGCACTGGCGGCCAGTCACTGTTGTTCAGTAAGGAACTCTGTGATATCTTTTAGAGGAGTATTAAAATTTATTTTTGAGAATTTTTTGTATGAATGCGTTTTAGTTTCGAGTTATGGGTTGTTTGTAATGAGTTCGGGGATAACTCAGAACAATTCTATATACTAACATGGTGGTTAGGATCAGGTGGTCGGGATTGGTTGTGCTCCTTCATAAGGTGTGTTGTCATAGAAGTGGTCCAGTACCCATTGACAAAGTCCTTTCAGGCTCTGCCGAGTAAGCGGTTCATATACCCATCGGCAGACCCACAAGAACTCTTAGCCATAGATCACATATCTCGCTAAAGTCTTGAGGTGATGCAGACTACCGGGCTACAGCCACGAAGTCTACCACCTATCAGGTAGGAACCAAGGTTTTTCTTTTATACCTACAACATATGTTGTTTACCTGTCTATTCCATATTAGCTGTCTCTTACCCTCCACCAAAGGGTGCCAATCAGCTAAGTATATATCTGACAGGTAAGTTCATTGTATGAAAATGATATTGTTATAATACAATAAAGTTTCATACATACTTACCTGGCAGATATAATCGATTAATGGACACCCAGCCTCCCCGCAGGAGACAGGTGGAAGAGAGAAAATATGATAGAAAACGGGAATGGTTCCTAGTCCTGCCGCCCAGGGCAGGCAGGTAGATCACCTGACCTACCGGTAGCGAGTGGCGCAAAATTTGAATTTATGTCGGGGACGACGGAGTCTTAGCTAAGTATATATCTGCCAGGTAAGTATGTATGAAACTTTATTGTATTATAACAATATCATTTTTTTCTATTTATCGTGATTTATATGCAAATATTTCAAAGATGATAAAAGCTACGACCATGAGTTATTTATTGTTGTATTCTACATGAAATTGTGCACATTTTCATATATAGAACTCTATATAATGGCTAATATAAAATGATGCAAATATTACGACAATGTGACTCGAGCATTTCAGAGATTTGCGGCTGAGATATCGCAATCGGAGGGAAGGAAAAAGTTTCTTAAAAAATTCACCATAAATCAAAATATTGTGCTAGAAACTTCCCGTTTGTTTCAAAATGAAGGTAAGTGGTGGAATATTACTAAACAGTAAGAGTTTTAGCTTATAATTTCGTTTTTCGACCATTTTGGTCGAGTTAAGTTAACCGAATGTAGATTTTTTCTATTTATCGTGATTTATATGCAAATATTTCAAAAATGATAAAAGCTACGACCATTAGTTATTTTTTGTTGTATTTTACATGAAATTGTGCACATTTTCATATATAGAACTCTATATAACAGCTAATATAAAAGGGTGCAAATATTATGACAATGTGACTCTAGCATTTCGGAGATTTGCGGTAGAGATACTGCGAGCTGAGGGAAGGAAAGTTTTTTCAAAAATTTACCATAAATCAAAATATTGTGCTAGAAACTTCCCGTTTATTTCAAAATGAAGGTAAATGATTAAATATTACTAGACAGTAAAAGTTTTAGCTTACAATTGCGTTTTTTTACCATTTTGGTCAAGTCAAAGTTGACCGAATGTTGATTTTTTCTATTTATCGTGATTTATGTGCAAATATTTCAAAAATTATAAAAGCTACGACCATAAGTGATTTTTTGTTGTATTCTACATGAAATTGCGCACATTTTTATATATAGAACTCTATATAACAGCTAATATAAAACGATGCAAATATTACGACAATGTGACTCAAGCATTTCGGAGATTTGCGGTCGAGATACCGCGCGCGGAGGGAAGGAAAAAGTTTTTATTAAATTTACCATAAATCGAAATATTGTGCTATAGACTTTCAATTTGTTTCAAAATGAAGATAAAATGATTGAATACTTACTAGGACTGTAAGAGTTTTAGCTTACAAGTGCGTTTTTCGATATTTTCAGTCGAGTCAGATTTGACAATGTTGATTTTTTTCTATTTATCGTGATTTATATGCAAATATTTCAAAAATGATATAAGCTACGACCATGGGTTACTTTTTGTTGTATTCTACATGAAATTTCACAGATTTTCATATATAGAACTCTATATAACGGCTAATATAAAATGGTGCAAATATTACGACAATGTGACTCTAGCATTTCGGAGATTTGCGGCCGAGATACTGCGTGCAGAGAGAAGGAAATTTTTTTTTCAAAAATTCACCATAAATTAAAATATTGGGCTAGAGACTTCCCGTTTGTTTCAAAATGAAGGTAAATGATTAAATATTACTAGACTGTAAGAGTTTTAGCTTACAATTGCATCTGTTGACCATTTCGGTCGAATCAGAGTTGACCAAATGTCAATTTTTTTCCAATTTATTGTGATTTATTTGCATATATTTAAAAAAATGATAAAAGATATGACCATGAGTTATTGTTTGTTGTATTCTACATGAAAATGCGCACATTTTCATATATAGAACTCTATATAACGGCTAATATAAAATGATGCAAATATTACGACAATGTGACTCTAGCATTTCGGGAGTTTGCGGCCCCCGATATCGGGCGCGTGGAGGGGAAGGAAAAAGTTTTTTCAAAAATTCACCATAAATCAAAATATTGTGCTGGAGACTTCCAGTTTGTTTCAAAATGAAGGTAAGTGATTGAATATTAATAGTCTGTAAGAGTTTTTAGCTTACAATTGCCACTTTTTTGACCATTTTTGGTCGAGTCAAAGTTGATCGATGTCGATTTTTTTTTATTTATTGTGATTTATTTGCAAATATTTAAAAAATGATGAAAAGCTTATGACCATGAGTTCTTTTATGTTGTATTCTACATGAAATTGTGCACATTTTCATATATAGAACTCTATGTAATGGCTAATATAAAATGGTGCAAATATTACAACAATGTGACTCAAGCATTTCGGAGATTTGTTGCCGAGGTTCCGCGCGCGGAGGGAAGGAAAAGGTTTTTTTCAAAAATTTGCCATAAATCAAAATATTGTACTAGCGACTTTCAATTTATTTCAAAATGAAGGTAAATGATTGAATATTACTAGACTGTAAGAGTTTTAAGCTAACAATTGCGTTTTTCGACCATTTCAGTCGAGTCAAATTTGACCGAATGTCAATTTTTTCTATTTATTGTGATTTATATGCAAATATTTAAATAATGATAAAAGCTACAACCATGAGTTATTTTTTGTTGTATTCTACATGAAATTATGCACATTTTCATATATAGAAATATATATAATGGCTAATATAAGATGGTGCAAATATTACAAAAGAGTGACTCAAGCATTTCAGAGATTTGCGGCCGAGATTCCGCACGGAGAGGGATGGAAAAAGTTTTTTCAAAAATCCACCATAAATCAAAATATTGTACTAGAGACTTCCAATTTGTTTCAAAATGAAGGTAAATGATTAAATATTACTAGAATGTTAGTTTTTTTTTTGCTTACCAGAAATACCAATATATATATATATTTATATATATATATATATATATATATATATATATATATACTATATATATATATATATATAATATTATTATATATATATTATTATGAGATATATATAAGATAATAGTATATATATATATATATATATATCATATTATATATATATAATATATATACATTATATACATATACAATATACATACACTACTATATATATATATATATATATATATATATCTATAATATATATATATATATATTGCATATACATACATATATACATACATACATACTACATACATACATACATATATATAGTATATATATATATATATAGATATATATATATATATATATATATATATATATATATATACACAGGCGGTCCCGGCTTACGATGTTCCGAGGTTACAATGCTTTTTCTTAAATATTCATTGAAAAATCCGGCCTGGGTTACGACGCTTGTTCCGAGGTTACGACGCTGACGCTTCCGACGCTCCGAGTTTATGACGCTTTTAAAAAACCGCCATACTATGATAAGAATCCTTTATAGTTTAGCACAGTTTTTTCTCTCTCTCTCTCTCTCTCTCTCTCTCTCTCTCTCTCTCTCTCTCTCTCTTTGTATTTTCCGACGAAAAATAATCACTAATTAGTGTATTTTGATGTTTATTTTCATGACTAAATACATTTTTATAATACACAAAATGATTTACTAATTTTCAAATATTAATTTTTGATTAACTACTCTATTAGTAAGTTTTATTAAGTTGAAATGATATCACATAATAAAAATAATAATTCTCTCTCTCTCTCTCTCTCTCTCTCTCTCTCTCTCTCTCTCTCTCTCTCTCTCTCTCTCTCTCTACTACAAAGATGTGTGTTTTTTGTATGATAAATAAATGATTTACTATTTTCAAATATTATATTCATTTATACAGCAATAATATCCATTCATTAAAGAAAATACCATAGTGAATTAGTAAGATTTTAGCTTATATTTAAAAAATTATGGAAGAATGAAGGAAATCCCAGTCTTCTTCAAGTAACTTCCAGTAACCTTTTCTCGAGATCCAGGTACTAAAACTGTCAGATATATCAAGTTCTGTGACAGCCAGGAGGGGAAGAGCTGCAGTGTTGCAATCACGTGGTCCTGAAATTCCCCCCCCCCCTCTCTCTCTCTCTCTCTCTCTCTCTCTCTCTCTCTCTCTCTCTCCTCTCTCTCTCTCTCTCTCTCTCATTTACTGAGACCAGAGATTTTTTTATGTACTTGTACTATTTGTTTTTAATACTTTATATAATAATAATAATAATAATAATTAATAATAATAATAATAATAATAATAATAATAACTGTAATTACAAAATTCATATATGATAGTATTTTAAAGAAATACAATACATACTAATCTATCCATGTCACTTTTAATTAAGGTTAACTCTCTCTCTCTCTCTCTCTCTCTCTCTCTCTCCCTTATCTCTCTCTCTCTCTCTCTCTCTCTCTCTCTCTTGCCACACAAGATAATAATGTGTCATATTGGTAACCCTCCCTCTCTTTCGCTGGAAGTATTTTTGAGAGAACAGAGAGAGAGATAAACACTCTAACTGTATTTATTATGCAAGAGGATATTGCAGAAACGGAGAAAATTGCAGATTCAGACACAAAATGAATAAATTATGATGAAGGAAGATCAAATATTATGGAAAAGTTGGATTTTTTTAATGTCAGAATTTCTGGAAATGAAAAAAGAACAAACATACCAGAACAGAAAGAGACATGGGAAAATCCTTATTACTACCAGTATTAAATGAAGGAGAAAACACGCAAACCATCATAGTGATGAATGCGCAGGGTTTAGTTACGAGTAACTCAAAAAGAAAAATAGAGTACTTAGAAGAACTAACCCAAAATGAAAAGAAAATAGATATAATGAATATAAGTGAAACCTGGTATTCCCAAGAGACTGGGAATGATGATCAAAAAATAAAGGGTTCCAAACTTATAGATCAGATAGAAAAAATAGGAATCAAGGGGGAACCGCAATATATGGGAAAGACAAAAAACAAGGAAAAATATATGAGAAATATAGTAACTCAGAATGTGAACTAATAGCGGTAGAATTGAATCTGAAAAAATTGATGAACATAGTAATATATAGACCTCCTAATAACCTAAAGAGTTTGACTTAATAATTGAAAAATTGATGATATATGTAGAAATCACAAGACTGGACTATTCTCCTATTCTGGTGACTTCAACTTTCCTTTCGTAGAATGGCAAAGAACGAATAGGAGATTGTGGTTGTACTTATACATATAAAAAAGAGAGTAATAGTAGTGCAGAAGATAAGAGGCAATTTGAAAAAGCTATTAGATATGCTACTAGAATACAAACATTCAACAAATAAATCACCTGCAACAAGAAAGGAAAATACTTTAGACCTAGATATTTTTGACGAGATGAATTATGTTAAAGAAATAATAGTTATAATGCGAATATTTCAGACCATAATGTCATAGAATTAACAGTTCATTCCAAAGCAAGTGAAAATAGAGATAAGCAAGAAATGAAAAAGTGGGAAGGATATGGAAAATACAACTTCTACAGTAAAAAATATAAAATGGTTAGAAATTAATGAAGAATTAAACAAAGATTGGGTTAAACATTTTCGTAAGTGATGACATAAGGGTAATACGGAGATATTATATAAAATATTGGAGAAAAATAGTGGAAAAATATATACCCGAAGAAGAAAAGTAAACATCATTCATGCATACCAGAGACAGAAGGATCTTGTTCCAGAAAATCAGAAAGTGGAAAAAAGGTCTTGCAAAAGAAAAAAAATGCATGGAAAGTTTGTACGAACTAAAAACGTAAGATAGAAAATGCAGAACAAAAGATTATACAATCAAAAGAAAATGGAAAAACGGACTTGGAAGAAACGAAAAAACCCTATTAAATATCAAGCAAAACCCCAAACTATTATACGCATATGCGAAGAAGATGAATAAAAGAAGAATAGAAAATAGGCCCTCTGAGAATTGAAGGGAGATTAACGAATGAAAAAAAGGAAATTTGCAACATACTGGCAGAACGATATAAGAGAGAATTCACCCCTAGAATAGATAATGAAGATAATGATATAGAAGTAAGGGATGAAAATAGTGAATATTTAGCTGACATAGATATTAATGAAGCTGATATTGTCCAGGCTATTAATGAAATTAAAAATGGAGCTGCTGCAGGGCCTGATGGAATTCCTGCTATTTTGTTAAAGAAAGTAGTTCATTCTATCGCAAAGCACTTGCAATATTATTAAGACAAAGTGTAGATACAGGCAAGATTTATGATGAGCACAAATTAGCATATATTACCCCTACTTTCAAAAGTGGATCAAGACTAGAGGCAAGTAATTATAGGCCTGTGAGTCTAACATCACATATTATGAAAGTGTATGAAAGGGTAATGAAGAAAAATATTATGAAACATTTAATAAAAAATAATTTGTTTAATAAAGGACAACATGGTTTCGTACCCGGAAAAAGTACACAAACCCAACTGTTAGTCCACCGTGAGAACATATTCAAAAATATGAAAAGCGGAAATGAAACAGATGTGGTTTATTTAGACTTTGCAAAAGCTTTGATAAAGTAGACCATAATATATTAGCGAAGAAAATTAGAAAACACAATATCGTGGATAAGTAGGAAGATGGTTAAAAGAATTTTGACACAACAGAAAACAGATAGTTATTGCAAACGATGAGAAATCGGATGAAGTCAAGGTAATATCCGGTGTGCCGCAAGGTACGGTGTAGCTGCAATACTGTTTGTTATTATGATTGAAGACATAGACAATAATGTGAAGGATTCGTAGTGAGTAGTTTCGCAGATGACACAAGAATAAGTAGAGAAATTACTTGTGACGAAGATAGGAACGCTCTACAAAGAGACCTTAACAAAGTATATGATTGGGCAGAGGTAATAGGATGGTATTTAACTCTGATAAATTTGAATCAATAAATTATGGAGACAGAGAAAGAAAGCTATATGCATATAAGGGACCTAATAATGAGACCATCACAAATAAGGAAGCAGTTAAAGACCTTGGTGTGATGATGAATAGGAACATTTTATGCAATGATCAAATAGCAACTCTGTTGGCAAAATGTAAAGCAAAAAAATAAAAATGGGAATGTTGTTACGGCCACTTCAAAACAAGAAAGCTGAAACACATGATTATGCTTTATAAAACATATGTTCGTAGTCCACTTGAATATTGCAATATGATATGGTACCCACACTATCAAAAGGATATTGCACAAATAGAGAGGTGTACAAAGGTCCTTTACAGCAGAATAGAAGAAGTTAAGGACCTAGACTACTGGGAAAGACTACAATTCTTAAAATTATATAGTCTAGAAAGGAGAAGAGAACGCTACATGATAATTCAGGCATGGAAACAGATAGTAGGAATAGCAGAAAATATCATGGAACTAAAAATATCAGAAAGAGCAAGCAGAGGTAGATTAATAGTGCCCAAAACTATACCAGGAAAAATAGGAAAGCACACAGGACATTAATCCACTACGCACCAGCATCGATAATGCAGCGTCTATTCAATGCGTTGCCAGCTCATCTGAGGAATATATCAGGAGTGAGCGTAGATGTGTTTAAGAATAAGCTCGACAAATATCTAAACTGCATCCCAGGACCATCCAAGATTGGAAGATGCAAAATATACCGGAAGATGTACTAGCAACTCTCTGGTAGACATTAGAGGTGCCTCACACTGAGGGACCTGGTGCAACCCGAACAAGATGTAAGGTAAGGTAAGGTCTGTAAGGTCTCTTTTACCGAGATGAAAGAATTTTTATGGTACTAGTATGTAAAATGTTTATTGATAATTTCAGTTATTTAATAATAATAATAATATAATAATAATAATAATAATAATAAAACTTTAATTACAAAATTCATAATGGTACGTATTTTAAAGAGATGAAATGACCTTCCATTTCACTTGTAAGGGTATTCCTCTTTCTTACTGAGATGAGTAGAATTTTATGTAGATGCACGTGTTTATTATATTTTCAAATAATAATAATAATAGAAGTAGTAATAATACGATAACTAATTTCAAAAGAAAATTCTTCCCTTTGTCTTTTTTTGTATCAATTCAACTCCAGTGACACTCGGAGCTTAACAATGCCATACAAAGGTCAACGAATTTAATGGTTTTATGTAATCTCTCTCTTTCTCTCTCTCTCTCTCTCATGTCCTTCAATCTCTCTCTCATCTCTCTCTCTCTCATCTCTCTCTCTCCTCTCTCTCTTGTATTTTAATGAAAATATACAGTATTTTGTGAATACACAGTGTTGCACATGAAAAAGTAAATTAGTGATAATTTTAGAGATACGGCCCTAAGAAAAATTGCAAATTAGTTAAATTTTCCCTGTGGACATGTTTTCAAGAACGTCGTTTCGGCTTACAAGGATTTTCGGGTTACGACACGTCTTAAGAACGGAACCCCCGTCGTAACCTGGGGACTGCCTGTACACAGTAGTACCTCGAGATACGAAATTAATCCGTTCCAAGGCGCCTTTCGTATCATGACGTTTTTCGTATCTGGACCACATTTTACATGTAAAATGGCTAATCTGTTCCAAGCCCTCCAAAAACACCCCAGTAAATTTCATAATAAAGCTAAATTGACCTATAAACAATGAAATACTACAACAATTTGGACCATTCAATACCTAAATTAAGAATAAAAATGCAAAACCTGTAAATAAAGTTTATATTAGTGTACAAGAAATATTATTACTGTAACGTAAAATGTGGAAGCTTACCTTTCGAGTGAGGCTATCTCCGAAAGTGGCGGCAGAGGAGGAGGAGGACAAACGGCAGATACGTACACTTAACTTTACGAAACACATAAAAAAATGTCAGAAAAACAAACTAAACTTTACAAAACACATTAACAAAACTGTAACACTTAACTTTACAAAAAACTTAAAATAAAATTTATTTTGTCTATTTTTGATTTTTACATTTCTTTTTACTTCTTTATACTTTACGTAATTTCAATTTCTTCACTACCGAATGGATGCCAGTCCGTTTATGGAATTTTTCGAACCACCCATGAGAAGCCTTGAACTTTGGGGTTGCCGTTGATGTACCCTCTCCGCCGTCGTCTTCGGCTTGGGCAATCAAATCGCCGAAAATAGTGCTGGCCTTCTGGCAGATTGCCGTCTCGGTTATTGTATCGCCATCGATTTCTTTGTCCTCGATCCATACAAGAAGCAGCCTTTCCATTTCATTATGCACATGGCTCCTCTTATTGGACAAAATAGTCACGCCCTTGGAAGGTGTAGCTGCTTTGATGGCGTCCTTCTTCTTAAGGATGGTGCCTATCGTCGACGGATTTCGGCCGTATTCCTTAGCGATCACACTCAACCGCAAGCCAGCTTCATACTTTTTAATTATCTCCATCTTTGTCTCCATAGAAAGCATTCTCTTCTTTCTGTGAACTTCAGCAACTTTCTTGGGACCCATGACTATATGTACTGTACGTAATTAAGTTACGTATGTAGTACGATAAAGTGGCACAGCACGATAAAGTGGCACAACGAAATCACTAACGAATTTACGATACCAAACGAAATCGTTGGACCGAACGAATGTCGCATGCGTACGATAAAGCTTCGGGTGCGAAGTGGCTGAGCGAAGGAACGCCACCACGTAAGATGCATGATGGGAGGGATGCTGTCCAATAGGAGAGAAGAATCTCATGGCTTGGCTAGCATCAGGAACCAATAGGAGAGCAGGAGGATGGTGGCGAGTCTACTAGAACTAAGATGGCGGCGCGCGGCGCGAGTTTCAAAATTGTTATCGGGCGAATCTCTGACTTTCAGAAACCTTTTGCATCTTGAAAACTTTTCATATGTAGAGCAGTAAAATTTTTCGTGGCAGCTTTCGTATCTCGAGTTTTTCGTAAGTTGAGCCTTTCGTATCTCGAGGTACCATGTATATATCTATATATATATATAATATTATATATACAGTGGACCCCCGTATTCGCGTTCTCCAGATTCGCGGACTCACACATTCGCGGATTTCTCTCGGGAACGTTTCTCTGCATTATTCGCGGAAAATTCACGCATTCGCGGTATTTTTCTATGATAAATATCCACAAATTCCTGGTTTTTTTTATGGATTTCATCATAAAATGCACTTTTTGTGATAAAACTATTAAAAAACCATGTAGGAAAATTTTTAGTGTGTTTTTCTTGAGTTGTAACTAACAAAATAGGCTGTTTTTAGGGGCTTTTCAGGCTTTGTATGGGTTTCGTGTAAAGTTCCATTTTCGTTTTTTCGGGCGTGATGGACCTTTCGTTTAGTGTATTCCGGGCTGTGCTGAATTTTACTATTTTCAGGGCTTTAGAGAATAGTCATTTAGTATTTTCCGGGTTTTACAACCTTGGTATTTGCAAGGCTTTTTTATAGGGGTTCCAAACATTCGCGGATTCTAACTATTCACGGGGGGTCTATATGCACACACAAACATATATATATATATATATATGTATATATATATATATATATATATATAATTAAAGTTTATTTTTGTATCCTCCATATATATATATATTATATAATAGAGGTATAATATATATCTATATATATATATATATATATATAATATATAGATATATATATATATATACAGATATATAAAAACTTGTAATAAATAATAAAAAACTAAATATAAGATCAATGCAGAATACTCACTCATAATCCTGACTCTTCGTTCTATTCTTGTTGTCTCCCTCCTCCATTGAAGAGTCTTGCATCTTTTCCCTCTCGACATGACGAGGTACAGGTGGAGGAGGGAGATGCGCCCTTACTGCTGATGGCTGCCGACCCGCCCTTGGTGGTCCTCTGCGCCCTCCGTTGTCCCTTGGGCAGGCGCACTCCAATATATGACCGCAGTGTGGTACTTGCGGGCACACTTTCCGATCCTGCAAAGGGCTATATTGCAGGTGCGACAGAAGAACTGGGTGTTTCTCCTTCTGCCATTCATATGGCACACCAGCACCGTTTCTAACTGCGCCCTTCTAGGAGGTCCAGTGTGTGATCCCCTTTCTGCAGTTGACACACAGGGTCCACTATCTGATGAGGAGTCAGAATATGAGCTCGGGCGGGATCATCAAGGGTGGCGGCAGCAGGGGCGGGGGCAGCGGCGGCGGCAGTGGCGGCGGCAGCGGCGGCGCGGGGCAGCAAGCAGCGGCAGCAGCAGCAGCGGCAGCGCAGCAGCGGCAGCAGCGGCGGCGGCAGCAGTGGCGGCGGCGGCAGCGGCAGCGGCGGCAGCAGCAGCAGGAGCAGGATGACCGAAGTTGGCCCTCCTAACATCTGCCCTTTCCTCTAGGGGCAGATCTGGAGCTCGGGGCAGGGGGCTGGTGATGGAAGGCTACTCATCAGAATTAAAGTTGATGAGGGTATTCCCGGCCACCTAGAGAAATTGGATGTGGGACAACCTCCGGAGTTCCGAATTGTAGTACCCACAGTAGAGGATGTAGGCATTCTGGAGGGCCAACTGAAGAATGTATTTGAGGAGCTTCTGTGTCCACCTCCTGGTTCTCCTCCCATGTGCCTATTGTAGTGCCTAATGACGGTAGGCTGCTAGACACGAAACTCCTCATATGTAACTTGGCCCTGCTGACGTGTCTTCTTCCACTGGACGACCTCTTCTTGGATGGGCTCATGACTCGTCGTAATCATGGGGACGAATTGGACCCCCTTCCAACAGATGACAAAGACAGCTCCTTTCCGCCGCCACTCTGTCTCTCCTCTTGCCAGATGTTGCGGCTGTCTAGCAAACCTCTTGAGGACATTCGGGGCCCCACTCACCAACCGAAGGGTACTACTGACATGCACACCTGCTTCATACAGTTCCTGGGCCAGGGATACCGAGTTATAATAGTTATCCATAAACAGGTGGTATCCCTGGTTACGGAAACAATCCACAATACCGAACACAGTGTCACACAGCGTGGAGAAGACCCCGGAATACACCAGAAGTCCACGACGTATCCAGTGTCGGACTCCGTAATAAAAAATTATTTCACACCATATTTCTTTGGCTTCTTGGGGTTGTAGACTTTTATGCTGAGACGTCCATTGTAAGGCATCTTCACCTGATCCAAAGAAAGGTTCTTGCCAGGAACCACGAGAAACTGGCACCGTTCACGAATGTAATCCAACACTGGGCGGAACAAGATGAGGCGCTCTGGGTTATTCCGGGGTATGGCCCTTCGGTTGAAGGCGTTGAAATACCTGTCCAACGCCAGGAAACTATCACGGGGCATAATGCTGGGCACATTGGGCGTACTTAAAAAAAATTCCACCTCCAGTATTGCCTGACGTCGGCAGCAGGCATCATTAAAAAAAAAAACGTGGAGCCCCAAAAAATGCGCCATGTCCGTGAGGTTGCAGTCCCGCCAGCGATACGACAACGTCTCTGCTACCAGGTATTCCAGCAATTCCCGTGTCAGTAACAGCTGAATGAACCCCAGAGCAGTGAGAGGAACAGGTACGGTGAGCCCAGGTGCTGCTGTGAATGGGTGCATGTTAGGTGGGGTGGGGTCCTCCAACCACCCCTCATCGCTCTCGGACGAACGGCCTTCACCTAACCCCCCATACTGGCCCATCTCCCTCACTTAGGCCCTCACTTTCTGTGTCGTCCTAACCAACAAAACTAGACGACGACAATCCTCCTCAGACTCCTCCTCATAGGCACTAAAGCCACTAAACTCAAACTCACATTCAGCCTGTGACCCTCGTACGGACATTGGGGGCAAATATTCATCATCACTAACATCGGGAGTGATGTCCTCGTCAATAGATGACCAACCGCCATCAAAATGAGGACTTGCGAGCTGCTCCCGATCAAGCTCCAACAAGTAATCGTCTATGTCCTTTGGTTCAAGGCCTCCCAAATGCCTACAAAATCCCCTCAGGACACCCCGATGCTTCCTAGGGCTCGTAAAGGCACACGATGTGATGCTTGAACACTTTTGGCCACACGAGGCTGCACGGAACGGCGTTGAGGAGCTAGGTCATCTTGGTTGCTTGGTCCCTCTCCAGCAACCAAGTCCAAAATACGTCTCACATGATCCTTACCAAAAGGAAAAACGCGTCTTTCACACTCCATCGACATTCAGACATCTCTACGTACATCTTGTACCACCACAAATACTCAAACACTCGCAAAAGTTCGGCAAAACAAGATTGCTCTTGGATGACACGTCGCTGATGCTTGCTGGTGCGAGAAGAAAGCAATTCGCGCATGCGCACCTGGGTAACGCTTGTAAACAAAACAACAGCTTGATCCGTGAACTCCCAGTATCCCTCAAGGCGCGTGATTCAAAAGTTTTTGCCAAGTAGGCCTATAACTATTTTTCCGCAAATTTTTAAAAAAACTTTTTTTGTGTCAATGTATCATATGTACTTTGATTAAGCACCCAACAGACAATTTTTGTCGATTTTTAATACGTCCAATAGGCGTTTAAGGGAAATATGATTAGTTATTACAGGCAGTCCCCAGTTATGGTGGTCTTGCTTAACGGTGATCTGGTTTTATGGGGCTAATGTAGCGCCAAAATCAGAGATTTTTGGTGCTGAAATGCGCCGATTTCCAGTTATCAGTGCTGACAATTGAGTACATATTAGTGCCGATACATACCTAACAGAGGCATCATTAACCAGTTATAGGCACCAAAATTCGGTTATGGCAGCGATAAGCGCCGAAAATCACAGATTTTGAGTTTTCGGCAATTTTCATTTATCATCAAGCCGTCGGAATGGAACCCCCCCCCCCCCCCCCCCCAATAGCTGGGCGCTATTATTGAAAGCAGTGTCTTCATAGACTAAATGTTTAGCAAAATTAACTGAAGCAGTAGGAAATTACAGGAAATTACAGTACATACTGTATATGCAATGAGACTATTCCAGAAAAATAAAACAGATGCCTAATAGTCGTACATTATATACACACCAACCTAAAACTGGTATGAAACCAAAAGCTGAGGTTTGCTAACATAGTACATAATAATATTGACAATTGCTTACTCACTCTCATTTTAATAGTTTAATGGGAAAGACTTCACCCAAGAGAAAATTAAATTAGCAAAGCATTAAAGGATATTGCTAAGCAAATTAAAAGTGACATGAATGAGAAAATCCCAAAATCTGGGAGCAAGCTCAACAGTTTTGCACTGAGAGGCACATTTAGAGTGATTATACCACCATTGAATAGTACTTTGGAATCTGGGTGTGCAGGTGACATGGTGGGAACTACTCTGCTTTTGAGTATTCAAGGAAAATTAAATGGTACACAATGAAGGCTGTTGTTTCTTCATCTGTAAAGACACTGAAGTTTATGCAAAGCATTTCAAGTTTAATTTCCTAATATAAAGAAATGGATTAGTAGGATGAGAATACTTTTGTGTTATAAAAACTATATTTTATTTTATTTTCTCACAGAGCATTGTTTACATTTGAAGAGGAAGTGCAACATGGTGTTCACAGTACTGCAGAGCCTGTGTTGGATATAACTGTCCAGTCTTTTGAAATTATACTAAATTATATATACACTGGGAAGATATCACTTGACAATGATAATATTCAAGATATACTTCAAGCAAGTGATCTCTTGCTTATGAATGATCTAAAGGTATTTATAACTGTAATTTGTACTTATTAAGGATTGGCACTAGGCTAGTAGCATAAATAGCATTATCAGCATATGGATCAGAATGTTATGATGCAAAATAAAATAATTTTTGAAATGTATATGAATGATATTTAAAAGATTATTATGCTACTACAATGTAATAGAAAGTTCTTTTGTATTTGTTGATTATGTAAGTTATTGTGCAAGGTTACTTATCCTCAGAATAATGATTGGTTATTTCAGTGACATAGTGCAGTAAATTATAATTTCAGTACTTTATTTTTTAGTATAAAATCTTACCAAAAGAACTACATTTCTTATTTGTGTCCAAAACATATTCCTACATAATGCATAGTTATTATTTTACCATAGGAACTGTGTATTCAGTACCTGATGATGAAAACTGACGTCGACAACTGTTTAGGAATATATCAATTTGCCCAGCAGTTTTCATGCCCAAGACTCGTGCATTTTGCTCAAGATTTTATTTTCCAGCATTTTAGGCATAGGTAAGATGTACTTTTCCTCCTTTGGTATATTGATTATTTGCCCAAGTGGTAGACAGCCCTTTAGTTACTGTTGCAACACTGACATATAAATGAAGAGTTGGTTATGTTAAGTTGAGACCTCCACCTTACATACCTCAGTGCAGGCATACAATACCGTAATTACGAACGAGTTATGTTCCAAGCAGCAGTTCCTATTTTGATTTGTTCATAAGTTGGTCTTTAATTTAATATGTAACATAGTGCATGATTTTTGTTGATGTTTACATTCATATATTTCTTTGGGCACCCAGTAAGAATGTTTGCAAAGAACAGAAGAACATGAGGAAGAAGAACTTGTTCTTTTAACTCTCTCCTTGATTATCCAGAGTACTACTATTTTCGTGATTAATTACCGTATTCTTATAATCACAAGAATGTTTGTTCATACTCATAAAGTATTCCTACTTATTTCTATCATCTTGATTTAACTCGGTTTATGATGAATTCCCATTTTCTGTAATTTAGTATGCAATATTTTTTATAGTGTAGTCACTGTCTCATCCTCAAGGAGTACCCTTTCCGTGGTCTATTGAGAGCTCCATGGTGACCAGACTAATGTCAAGGAATTGTCTTAACTGGTCGTATGGTAATGTATCATAATGATAAACATTATAACACATGATATAGTATAAATGGACTCAGGATAAGAGGGCACTTTCTATTACCCTCAGCAAACACTACTACCCAGTTTTCCTACTACGTCAAAACCGCATGAAGAACTGGTTATACTCATATGCACTGTCATATTGTTTACATACGACCAAAATCTAACCAAGGTGCCATTCCTTTCTCTAGTCATACAAGAAAACCAGAGCTCAGAGAAGTCCGTTGTTCACTTACTGATTCATGTAAGTGCATAATTTTAAGTTCCAGTTAAAGATTTTTTATTTGGACTGTAGAGCAATGATTTATTGTGAGTGAAAAGCCTTAATCAGCTTCTTTCACCAGCGCACGTCTGCGCTTCTTACGATTTATAATAGTTAGGCTAGGTCCAAGAATTTTGTTCCTTGCCTACATATTAATTTCATTATTGAGGTTCATGGACTCTTATAAGTTGAAAGCTAAGTGTACAATTCTAAGTTTCACTTAAAAATTTTGTCAGTTTTTAATGTAGAACAATGACTTTTGTGTGAGTGAAAAGCCGTAAACTGTTGTTTTTTGCGAGTACACTTCAGCGCTAGCAGTTTAGGATCGTTAACTCTGAGAGTTTCGTTATTCGCTTATTGATTTCATTACTGAAATTCATGAAAGCTGAGCATGTAATTTCAAGTTCCATCTAAAAATATTTGACTTTAGACCATGGAACAATGACTTTAATGTGTGAAAAAAGCCTTGAACCAGCTTTTTTGCCAGTACACGTTAGCGCTTCTTACAATTTGCGATCATTAATTATTTGTAGAAGTAAAAGTTGTTTTGAATAATTTATCATTTTATTTGGAAGTTTTATCTAAAGAAATGTTCCACAATTATTAATAATGGTAGATAATCTGTTCAGATAGTAATGTCAGCAATAGACTACCAGGCGGTAGCCTACAATCTACATCGATTCAGTGAGAATATGTTAGCTAGTAGACTGTAGTAGATAGTATCTGTAGCCTATAACCTAGGATTATGTATCCTTAAGGGTGAACAAGAAGGGATTTTGACGAAGGAAAAATCTATTTCTGGGCAAGGGCCCGTGTCGCTTCGTGAAATGTCCCTTTAGCACACATTTCTAAGGTAAATTATTGCTAACATACCAGAGAAAAAGCTAAAATGGTAATGTCGAAACATTCTGACTCGCTCACCTTATATAAAAGGTGTCGGTATGGTTTCTGGGGCAAGTGAAACCACTACCACGGGTCTCTTACCATTTAGATCCATCCTTCTTCGAAATCCCCTTACCTGAGAGGGCCGATGCAAGGCCCGCTCCCAGCTACTACTACTACTAGCGCCCCCGACGCCACCACCAGCGCCTCTACCGGTCATCCTTGGAGTTAGCCTGTCAAGCTTGGGCCCAAGGGTGGGTAATAAAAGAAGGGTGGGATTTCACTGGGCGACACAGGCCCTTGCCCAGAAATAGATTTTTCCTTCGTCAAAATCCCTTTTCTGGGCTCAGCCTGTGTCGCTTCGTGAAATAGTACCAGAGAAATGGCCACAAGCTTGAGAAATGGATATAAAAGATATTGCAAGGATAAAAATAAAAACAATTAAGGTTAAATACTATAATCTAAATGAGCTTATGAACTATAAGTGATTATAATACAGACTTAAGATTAATTACAGTAACTTGTATTAACCTTAAAGATAAATACAATATCATAAAATTCAGGTTATGTGTGAGTAATCCTAAAATAAAAATAAGGAAAACATCACAACTAAGTACACATATGGCACCTAAGGCATAGAAAAGGCTACATGGTGGCAGAACCGCAGGAAGGACGTCAGTGAGGCAGGTAGAAAGGAGATCTAGATATAAGTTACTAATACTACTTAAGCAGTGTCAGGAGAAACTGTGTTTCCCGCTGCCACTGCTGGAAATTTAAGAGCTTCTAAGGACTTGAGGTAGTGACGTTGGAACACTGTCGGAGATTTCCAGCCTGTATACTTTTTCAGATCATCAAAATTCATATGTTGAAAATATAGTTGACTGAGGTAGCTACTGCCCTAATATCGTAAACCTTGGGGAACGATTCTGGGTTGGCTTGTTTAATGAAATATAATATCTGCTGCCTAATTCCCTTTAAGGAAATGGTACCACCCTTTTCCCTCATGAATAAAGGGCCTGAGGATTTTATGGACGTTCTGGTAAGATATGCTCTTAAGGCAGTAACTGGACATAAAGAAGGGTCCTGAGGAAGTGGGAGAATCTTCCAAGGGGCCCATCTCATTAGTGGATCCTCATTTTTTGCTAAAAATTGACGATCTGGATAAAGTAAAACTTCTCCTGAAGGGAGAAGTTCTATATGACCTGAGTCTCTAGATAGAGCCGACAGTTCAGACACCCTGGCTCCTGAGGCTAGACTTAGAAGAAATAATGTTTTCCTCATGAGGGGCAAAAAGTCACATGAGTTGTTATCAGTATCTGAGGCCAGTTTGAGAACATCATTTAAGAACCATGACACAGACTTAGGCCTTTCTGATGGTCTGAGCCTAGCACAGGCTCTAGGGATAGATGAAAAATAAGAGTCTGTTAGATCTATTTGGAAACCAAACTGGAAGATTTTCTTTAGTGCCGATTTAGTAGTAGTAATAGTAATAGTTGCTGAACCCTTTTCAAATGATGATCTAAAGAAGGAAATAGCCAGGTTGGTAGTCATGGTTTGAGATTCGGTCTTCCTCAGAAAAATGGCTAGCTTTTTAACAGCTGAGTCATATTGGCGAAGGGTCGATTCTCTTTTATCCGATTCTAGGAATGGGATGTTTTGAGGATCGATATCAGCATCCCTTTTTGCCGCGAACTTCATGAAGTCCATAAAGTTAGGGTTTTGAGAATTCCTGAGGAAGCAAACACAGTCTTCATTTGTACTAGTTGGGATAGTTTGGGATTGGGAATCCGTTGAGGTCGGAGACCCAATTCCAACAGGAGTGGGAACCAGTTGCTCTTGGGCCAATTGGGGGCTACTAGAGCGACTCGTCCTTTGAAGGTCCTGAGCTTGTTCAACACTTTCAGAAGAAGATTCACTGGAGGAAAGATGTAAATCTTCTTCCATTGATTCCAGTCTATAGCCATGGCGTCCGTGGCATAAGCCAGAGGGTCCAGGTTGGGAGCCACATAGCAAGGAAGTTTGTGATTTGACTCTGTGGCGAAAAGATCCACCTGGAGCCCTGGAACCTGTTGGCAGATCCAATTGAATGACCGTCTGTCCAGGGACCACTCCGACTCTAGTGGGACTGAGCGAGACAAGGCATCTGCTATCACGTTCTTCACTCCCGCTAGGTGTGTGGAGGACAGGTGCCATTTGTACTTGGCTGCCAGAGAGAATATGGCTATCATGACATGGTTCACATGGCTTGACTTGGAGCCTCCCCTGTTGATGCAGTGTACTACTACTGCACTGTCCCCACCACCAGCTTGATGTGAGATCCCTGGCTGGTTGAAGTCTTTTCATGGTGAGGATTACCGCCATAGCTTCCAGTACTTTGATATGGAGCCGGCGGAATGGAAGGGACCAAGTCCCTTGTACCTTTTTGTACTGAGAGTACCCTCCCCAGCCGCTTAGTGAAGCATCCGTGTGGATAACTAATGCCGGCGGAGGGAATTGAAGAGGAATTGACTTTGATAGATTCTTGACCTCCGCCCAAGGGCTGAGGCGTTTGCGCAGTATTGCCGGGATAGCGGACAGCTTGTCCTGGGACCTGTTGTTTGCCCTTGAGCGCCAGACGCGGTTTATGTCTTTGAGTTTTGCCTTTAGCAGTACGTCCGTTACCGAGGCAAATTGAAGAGAGCCCAGGATCCTTTCCTGGCTCCTTTGAGATGTCTGCTTGCACTTGAGAAATTGTCTGGTTGCTTTGGCTATTTCTCTTCTCTTTGACGACGGAATTGATAGTGTGTGTGAGTTCAAGTCCCACTGAATGCCCAGCCACTGAAAGCAAGAGTCCGGTGTCAACCGGGACTTGGTCTTGTTTATCTGGAACCCTAAGTGTTCCAGAAACTGGATTACTTTGACCGTCGCTTTGTGGCATTCTTCGATGATTGTGGCCCAAACGAGCCAATCGTCCAGATACGCAACTACCATTATTCCCTGAGACCTGAGTTGTTGAACCACTGTCTCCGCCAATTTCGTGAAGACCCTGGGGGCTACATTGAGCTCGAAGGGCATTACCTTGAAGGAGAATGTCTGGTTCCCTAGCCTGAAACCTAGGTACGGGCAGAAATGTCTTGCCACTGGAACATGATAGTATGCGTCTGTAAGATCGATAGAGGTGGTGATGGCCCCACGGGGAAGGGAAGTAGTCCGCCACCTGCGAGATAGTCAGCATTTTGAACTTGTCACAGCGAATGAATAAGTTTAGACGGGATAAGTCTAGAATTATTTTTCTTTTGTTTGAGCCTTTCTTTGGCACGCTGAACAAGCGACCTTGAAACTTTAAATGCTTGACTTTTGACACTACTCCTTTCTGAAGGAGTTCTTGGGCATACTCTACCAATTCCGCTGATAGAAGACTTTGGATAGAGGAGGGCCTTTGGTCCAGCTCAACCCTAGGCCTTTGGACACAATGCTCTGTGCCCAGCTGCTGAACCTCCATCTATGACGAAAGAGGAACAGTCTCCCTCCTACCTGAGGGTTCTCACTGGCTCGGGGCAGGGCGAGACCCACGCCCTCCTCGTAAGTGCTTACCTCGGCTGGATGCTCTTCCGCCGCCTCTCTGGCGAAAGGCACCTCTAGCCCTGCTACCCCTTCTGAACCTGTTGAAAGGTTGGAACGATTGGCCTTCAAATACTTGGTTGAAGGCCGGGGAGACAGCAAAGGAGGTGGAAGCTTGACCCTGAGGGGTCAGCAGCAGAAACTGTTGCTGAGGCTGTGCCTTTGATGTAGATGGCTGCGGCACTTGAGAGACTGGCACTGCCTGAACCATTTGTTGTTGCTGAGGAACCTGGAAAGGCTGGAATTTCCTAGGCTTCTTGGCCTTCTTGGACGAAGAAGTTGACTCAGGTTTCCTCTTACTGGAGAGTCCCCAGCGAACCTTAAGACTCTGGTTGAGTCTTGTCGCCTCATATTGCACCGAATTGACGATCGTTTCTGGGAAAAGGTCGGCACCCCAGATCGAAGCCGCCAGTAACTTATTTGGTTCGTGACGGATGGTGGCTTCCTGCAGAACATGTTTCCTGCAGTTACGCCTTGCCACGATGAAGTCGTACTAATCACATTGTACTGTGTGTAAATGTGATTTGGCTATCAACTTGAACAAAGGTTCCTCACCGTAAGTAACGGCTGAAACCTCTGTCATGACCAGAGTATTGAGGGATCTGGATAGTCTCGTTCGAGCATCAAACTCGGCCTGAATGAGATTGTCTGGAAGTCTAGGAAGCCATTCACTGAACTGGGTGATAACACAGTCCGGCTTCAATTTCCCGACCGAAAAGGTGGCCGGGAGATCCGCCCATAGATCTTCCATACCAGGAAGAAGGAGTGACGTTGGCTCCGTTTCCCGGAGCTGCGGCATCGGTTCGTCTCTCATAGCGGCCTGCATCGTTAACTCCGCCACCTTCGTAGTGAACGGGATGGGAGTTTCTCCGTCCACTACGAACATGGTGAAAGTGCTCTTAAACGCTTGAATCCTATTATTGGTACAGTCCCAATCTTCTAGGCTTCTTAGCCAGTCACGTTGGGCTTGATCCCGTCCGAAGATGACGGTTTCTTTCGGGATCTTATCCTCTCTCCTCATGGCTGCCTCCGTAAGGCAGGCGTAACCAATGAAGGGGGGTTGCAGGTTTGCTGGGTGGAACTCAAAGTCCTCAATCCTTCGAGTTCCACAGTCCGCCAATGTCAGCATCCCGTCCTTGAAGGGGGCATACGACGATATCCTCCAGGGATTGCTCGCTGTGTAAGGAGGGAGAGTATTGTAGTTCGGCATGGCTTGGGCTGCCATACTGGGCTGAGGTAGACCTGTCGTAGGGTTCTCCCGGAGACCTGCTATGAGGTTCTCCTGGTTGGCCAGCCTCTCCGAGATGGCCCGGATTGACTGACCTGACTCCTCAAAGGAAGAAGAGATGTGTGAAAGCATCTCTTGGAACTTGTCCTGAATCAAGTTCCCTACTAGACTACCCATTTGCTGCATAATGTTTGCAGTAAATGAGTCCGAGTCAAAGGAACTAGGTTCCTGCTTCTCCCTGGGAGTCTTAGGACGTGCTCCTGTTGAGGTTGAAGGCTCAGGGTCAGGTAGGAGCTGAGCCTTGTCTCTGGAGGACTTTCCTCTGGACCCTTTCGAGTAAGAAGAAGACTTGGGCTTCTCTGCTCCGGGATGGTGAGCCGGAGACTTCTGAGAGCTGCCCGAAGTAGACTTCTTGGACAGAGTCTTATGAAGCGTCTTTACCTCGTGCTTCCCTTTTAACTTTAGGGATCACCTGGGTGGACTTCGGTCTAACCGATTGCCCATCCTCAGAGAATCCCTGGAAGGAAGAAGAAGAAGGGACAGGGGAAGAAGATCTAGAATGGCTCAAGGGTAAACCTTGAGCCCCTACCAAACCTGCCTCACTCAACCTCCTACCTGTTGCCTCTACCGCCATGGGCTCGAGGTCCAAATTGAGAGTTGCCACTTCTTGCATGATCTCTTGGCTTCCAGGTTCCTCCAAAGCTTGAGCCACTTGTTCCTGGATAGCGGCGATGTAAGGGGCCGCCGCTTATGGGTCGACGTAAGAAGTCGCCTTGCAGCCGGGGAAGACAAGAGCAACCATCTTCTTGTCAAGAATATAGGGCTGCCCCTTGGTCACATTACGGCCGAATCCGCCAACCCAGGCCTTCAGGGTGGTTTGGGCGGCGTCCCTGACCGCTTGAGCAGTCTGAAAGAGAGGGTCAGTATAAATACTAAGCTACTTAAAACTAAATTATATTATCAACTGTAATGATATACCACTTAGAAGAATTGCATATACTATAGGCCAAAATCATATATGAGAAAACCTAGTATCCGGGAAAATACTTACTCCGGAGGTAACCTGGTCCACCAATTCGTAACAAATGGTGCGACTCTTGTGATGCCAGACAGCTAGCTCCCCATAGCGGATGGCGCAGGTAGCGTGGGTCCGGCAGACCTCGTGCCCACAGAGGTCCTGTGGGACAGCGTTACAGCCTGATTCCTGGCAGTGGGTGGCCTGTAAGTGAACAGATACATGAGTATCAACACTAACTAGTTGGACTAAGTCCAAGAAGTGATATATCATAACACCGGAGTACACTGGAGTTACTTGATAGAATAAAGCTCGGCCTCTACTTGCTCTCCTGCCGTGTAAAGTGGTGGGTGTCCGATAGAACTGGCAAACTAGCTTTAGTGCGTCTCCGGTGTTGCCAGAGGACGAAGTTTCACAGAAGCAGAGTTACCTAATCTATACGCCGGAATGAGGAGTACGAGAACGGCGGGGGAGGAGCAGGCGGGGGCCAGCAAATAATGGCGGGGGAGGGTGACTCCGCCGTAAAAAGATATCAAGATAAGTAGGTGATGAACCCGGATGGTGAGCGGGATCTCCGCCAACTTAGCAAACATATATAAAGAATGTAAATAATCAATAATAAAACAAAAGTAAACATGCAAAAGGAATAAACACATGGCAGAGCTCCTCTGCAGTCACCAAACCTCGGGCCTGGCGGAGCCGGGGCCCCAATCCGCCGGAGCGGGATGGAGGGATGGTGACTAGGGGTGAGAGAGAGCTCGATTCGGAAGCCGAGGAGGTCCAAGCACAGCCGAGCCAGGTGGCCAGCCGAGACAGCCGAGACCCGACCGCACAGGGGAGCCCCCTCGGTACCGAAGGGTGAGAGCGGTGCGAGCTGAGCCAGCGTTGGGTGTCCCCTTTGCTAACTCCCGTATCCCCCCACGTGGAGAGGGGGGAAAAAGGGAGGAAGCTCGGATGGTTGCCAGGGGCAATGGGAACGAGCAGTACTCTCCTCCCTAGAGGGGGGGAGGAAGCTTAGGGAACAGACGCCGGGTGGCCCATGGCGATTGCCTGGCTTCGTCGCGGACGTGGTGTGAGCCACACGGTGAGACAGGCCAGGCGGAATGAGGTAGCCTAGGCTACCTCTAACCGTCTCAAAAAGCATGAATACAAAACAGCCTAACAAAACACGGGGAGGAAAAAAAAATAAATAGGACAAGAGAAAGCGTAGTCCTGGGGAAGCTAGACGAGCCAACCAAGAAGGAAGGACGACTAACGACTCAGGGAGCCGGCCTATGCCAATACGTAGGAACGTAGGGCGGTGGCCAGGGTGGTCAGGACTATAAGGAAGGACGTATGTCCAAAGGGAGCCTATCACAGACCTAAAACAAAGGAACATGCATGCATGAACACTGAGCTAAGGAGCGATGTAGGCTACGCACTCAAGAGAGCTCAAGGAACCCCCGTGAAAGGCAAAGCATAAAATAATACGGCAAAGCTGCAAAATTACAATGTAAAGTATGTACTGCTTAAATATTTGAGCTGCAACGGTATAGAGGACCGAAGAAGCACGAAATAATGAAACACGTGGGGCGAGCCGCGCCAGGTGACTCGGCAACAAAACCAAAGGGGACGCCATCTTATAACCTAAATAAAATTGGTTAAACGGGCCCCTGGCAGGCTAAAAATAGGTGAAACACTTCTAGCAGTACTTAACTTAGATGCAGCGATGGCTTGGCGTTCCATGATGAGTTAAATCCAAAAGGAAAGCACAAAAACACAGAACGAAGAAAAACATGTGCGAACTGGATGGTGCTAACGAAAAGGATGACCGGTAGCGGCGCTGGTGGTGGCGTCAGGGGCGCTAATAGTAGTAGTAGCTGGAGGCGGGCCTTGCATCGGCCCTCTCAGGTAGGGGGATTTCGAAAAAGGATGGATCTAAATAGTAAGAGACCTGTGGTAGTGGTTTCACTCGCCCCAGAAACCATACCGACACCTTTTATATAAGGTGAGCGAGTCAGAATGTTCTGACATTTCCATTTTAGCTTTTTCTCTGGTATTTTAGCAATAATTTACCTTAGAAATGTGTGCTAAAGGGACATTTCACGAAGCGACACGGGCTGAGCCCAGAAAAATAACCTGAATTTAGGTAAGATATGGGGACATATCTTGTTAGGACAAAGACCTTATGATTAGATAAAAGGCTACAGACATATTCTCTTTTTACATAGCCTGTATATTTAAGCATTGTCTTAATACTGAAGGCTATCACATGCATACCATTAAAATGAAATTAATAATCTAGATTGATTTGAACAATAACCTAGGCTAGGTGATAGGCAAAATCAAAATTTTAAAGTACATACAAGATAAAGTTATATTTTTAGAGTTGTAAGTCGACTTAAAGTACTTGGATGAATTTATTTTATTATTTTGCATTTAGATTTTCTATTTTGAGAATTGTTTAAGCTTAAAATACTTGGTGAATATATTTCATTTATTCATATTTAAATTCCTGTGTTTTGTGAGTTGTTTAATTCCTTTGAAGTTTTTTTTTTATATTCTGTGTTTATAATCTCTTAGTTTTTTCACATTTTATACTGAGGTAAACTTGGTGCATTTACACAATTTTTGTTTTCATGTTTTTGCATTAACAATTTGTGTGATTAACTTTCATACTTGTTTTACTTTCAGTGTTCCACTTGTGATTTAATTTGCCTTTTTCTGGGATTGGCCTGTGTTGCCCAGTGAAATGTACCTTATAGCACTCATTTCAAGGTATAAATATTGCTAAATATACCAGAGAAAAAAACCATATGGAATGCCAGAGTTACTACCTCTGGATCGATCACCTACATAGGTGTCGGTATAAAAACGGGGCGAGTGGATGCCACTACCACAGACCTCCAGCCAATTAGTTCTCTCCTCTCTCAAATCCCTCGCCAGAGAGGAGCCGTTACAACGGTCACCCTCTGCTCGTCCCTACTTCTTCTACCAAGATCTATATTCCTTCATAGCACTCGTTGTCCCGAAGACGTGTTTTGATTGTGATATTAATATTTTGGATTTGTCATGTCTTCTGATCTTCAAGAAGCATCTTCATCTAAGTTGAGTATTATTTTTCTGACTTTGTACGCGTTTGGGCAGCGGTGCATTTTATGTGGTGTTGTTTATTGTAATGTTATCTGGGAGCCGAATGTTTCGTCGCTCAGGGCGGCCATTTAAATGCATTGTTGTTAGCGTATTCAGTCTCAACTTTTTTATTACGATAAATCATTATCCTTTTTGCTCATTACAGTATACGTTACTGTTATCGTGGAATTTTACCATTTTGCTCCTGATGGGTTCCGATAGGTTGTTTTTGTACATGAAAACTTACCCAGCAGATATATACTTAGCTATAGACTCGGTCGTCCCGACAGAATTTCAAAACTCGCGGCACACGCGACAGGTGATCCACCATTCCCGCCGCTGGGTGGCGGGATCCGGAACCATTCCCGTTTTCTAAGCCAGATTTTCTCTGTCGGCCGGGCGGACAACATCTGTTGTTCGTTCCTCCCTGTTTTGGATTTCTGCTCGTTTGCCGAGAATTTGGATTGGTTATATTGGTGACGTATTCTGTTTTCTCTGGCTTGGCATACGCTTATTGT
>NC_061089.1:1659148-1687954 GCF_015104395.2 Macrobrachium nipponense | reverse complement strand
ACAATAAGCGTATGCCAAGCCAGAGAAAACAGAAATAACGTCACCAATATAACCAATCCAAATTCTCAGCAACGAGCAGAAATCCAAAACAGGAGGAACGAACAACAGATGTTGTCGCCCGGCCGACAGAGAAAATCTGGCTTAGAAAACGGGAATGTTCCGGATCACGCCACCCAGCGGCGGGAATGGTGGATCACCTGTCGCGTGTGCCGCGAGATTTTGAAATTCTGTCGGGACGACCGAGTCTATAGCTAAGTATATATCTGCTGGGTAAGTTTTCATGTACAAAAACAACCTATCGGAAACCCATCAGGAGCAAAATGGTTAAAATTCCACAATAACAGTAACGTATACTGTAATGAGCAAAAAGGGATTTTGACGAAGGAAAAAATCTATTTCTGGGTGATTGGCTCGTGTCGCCCCCTATGAAAGGATCCTTAATATCATTCTTTCTAGGTAAAATTAATCTAAAATTACCAGAGAAAAACAAAATTAGAAAATGTCAGTAAACAAAACTGACTCGCTCACTCTTAAAAAGAAGTGTCGGTATGGTAATAGGGGCGAGTGGGACACTACCACGAGCAGACATTCACCAATTAGAACTTCCAATCAGAATCCCCACAAGAGAGAGCTGATACCAACGGGCGATGCGGCCGCTACTACTACTACTAGAGGACGCCACACGACAGCAGCGCCCCTAGCGGACATCCTTAATCTAAAAACATCTTGTCCTGCATTGGGGGTGGGGGGGTAAACAATACAGGGTGGGTTTCATAGGGCGACACAAGCCAACACCCAGAAATAGATTTTTCCTTCGTCAAAATCCCTTTTCTGGGCTCAGCTCGTGTCGGCCTATGAAAAGAGTACCAGAGAAAAAGACAAGATGGGAAAAAAGGACAAATGAAAAAGCAGTTGTAAAACGAGGATATAATATAAGTAAATCAATTACAGCATACAAACTAAGTACTTAAGCCTAACCTTATTCTAAACAGTAACATAAAAGACGTTAGTAATGTAAAGTACTTAAAATTACAGTAAACATAGTAAATTATAATAATGCAGTGTAATATTAACAAAATAGATTTACTTAGAAAATTATTTACAAAATATACAAACACATTGTGTCCTACCCTAAGCATAAAAATAAGGGTAGGTACACTGAAGTACATTATCAGTACAAGTGTGGATGTCCCTAGCAAAAAAATAAGGGACAATCCACTAGTATGATTTCAGCGGCTAAGGCTAGGATATCCGAGTAGCATGGCGATAGGGTGAGGCATGTTGGATGAGGGTAGGTAGAAAGGAGACCTGGATCTGTACTACGACTACTATACAGTATCAGGAGAAACAATGTTTCCCGCTGCTACTGCTGAAAATTTTAAAGATTCAAGGACTTTAGATAATGACGTTTAAAAGACTGTCGGGGATTTCCATCCAGTATACTTTTTAAGATCCTCAAAGTTCATATGTTGAAAGTATTAATTGAGGTGGCTACTCCCTGATATCATGTGCTTTTGGGAATGAATCAGGATTGGCTTGTTTAATGAAGTAAAGGATTTGTTGTCTAATACCTTTTACTGACAAAGTACCACCTTTTTCTCTCATGAAGAGAGAACCTGAGGATCTTGAGGATGTACGAGATAGAAAGGCTCTTAAAGTTGATACTGGGCAGAGAGAAGGGTCTTGGGGAAGTGGGATGACTTCCAAGGGGCCCACCTTGCAAGAGGATCCTCATTTTTAGCTAAAAAGCTACGATCCGGAGCAAGCAGACTTCTCCTGAGGGGAGGAATTCCACATGACCCGCATCTCTGGATAGAGCCGACAGTTCTGAAATTCTAGCTCCTGAAGCTAGGCTTAATAAAAATAATGTCTTTCTAAGAAGCATTATGAATGTACAAGACGAGTTGTCAGTATCTGAAGCTAGTTTGAGGACATCATTTAAGAACCATGAAACTGCAGTAGGCCTTTGAGAAGGTCTAAGTCTAGCACAGGCTTTAGGAATGGACGTGAAATAAGATTCAGTCAGATCTATCTGAAAACCTAACTGAAAGATCTTCTTCAAAGCGATTATGAGTAGTAATAGTGCTAGCTGCTAAACCTTTTTCAAACAAGGATCTGAAAAAAGGATATAGCTAGATTAACTGTCATGGTTGTAGTGTTTGATTCTTTCAGGAAGGATGCTAATTTTTTAACAGCTGAGTCATATTGTCTAATGGTTGACTCTCTCTTATCTGATTCTAGGAAGAGAATATTTTGTGGATCAATATTAGCATCTTTATAGCCGCAAACTTCATGAAGTCCATAAAGTTAGGGTCTGAAGAATTCCTGAGGAAGCGAACACAGTCCCTCATTTGTACTGATTGTGACAGCTTGGGATTGGGAATCCGTTGAGGTCGGAGACCCAATTCCAGAAGAAGAGGATACCAGTTGCTCTTGGGCCAGTCCGGTGCAATCAGAGCTACTATTCCTTTGAAAGTCCTCAGCTTGCTTAAGACTTTCAAGAGAAGATTCACTGGAGGAAAAACATAAATTTTTCTCCACTGATCCCAATCTAACGACAGGGCGTCCGTGGCATAAGCCAGAGGGTCCAGGTTGGGGGCACATAGCAAGGGACTTGTGGTTCGCTTGTGAGGCGAAGAGATCTACTTGGAGACCTGGGACTCTCCGGCATATCCACTGGAATGACCCGTCGTCTAGGGACCATTCTGATTCCAGAGGAACTGACCGGGACAAAGCGTCTGCTATCACATTTCTTACCCCCGCCAGTGAGTGGCGGACAGACGCCATTTGTTTGTTTATTTGCTAGGGCAAGATGGCTATCATGACATGGTTCACTGCTTGGATTTGGACCCTCCCCTGTTGATGCAATGAACTACCACTGCACTGTCCAAAACTAGCCTTAGATGAGACTTTTTCGGGGGAAGCATCTCTTCAAGGTAAGAAATACTGCCATTGCTTCCAGAACGTTTATGTGGAGCTGGCGAAATTGAACTGACCAGTCCCTGAACCTGTTTGAACTGAGAATATCCCCCCCACCCGGACAGGGAGGCATCCGTGTGAATGGTTAACACTGGAAGGGGATATTTGAAGGGTACCCGCTTGGCTAAGTTCTTTTACTTTTGACCATGGACGGAGTTGATTGCGAAGGATCTGTGGAATTACTGACAACTTGTCTCGAGATTTGGTGTTTGCTCTCGATCGCCAAACTCGATTTATATCTTTTAGCCTTGCTTCAGGAGGATATCTGTTACCGAAGCAAACTGAAGGGACCCTAGGATTTCTTTCCTGGTTTCTCCTTGAGTTTGTTTGCATTTGAGAAATTGCCTGACAGATTTTGCTATTTCCTTCTGTTTGGCCACTGGAATGGACAGATTGTGGGAAGACAAATCCCATTGGATTCCCAGCCACTGAAAACGAGACTCCGGGGTAAGTCTGGATTTCGTTTTGTTTATCTGGAACCCCAGATGTTCCAGAAAGTGAACTACCTTTTGGTGGCTTTGAGACATTCCTCGACAGTTGGTGCCCAGAATCAACCAATGTCGAGGTATGCTGCTAACCATGATTCCCTGAGTTCTCAATTGCTGTACAACCACTTCTGCTATTTTCGTGAATACCCTGGGGGCTACATTCAGACCGAAGGGCATCACTTTGAATGAGAATGTCGATTTCCTAGCCTGAATCCTAGGAATGGGCGGAAGTGTCTGGCTATAGGGATATGATAGTATGCGTCTGTAAGATCGATGGAGCATGTGACGGCTCCACGCGGAAGTAAGGTCCTTACTTGCGAGAGGGTAAGCATCTTGAACTTGTCGCAACGAATGAAAGAGTTTAGCTTTGACAAGTCTAAGATTACCCTTCTTTTTGTTGAGCCTTTCTTTGGCACGCTGAATAAGCGACCTTGAAATTTTAGATGCTTGACTCTCGCAATAGCTCCTTTCTGAAGGAGTTCCTCCGCGTAATCTGTCAATTCCTTTGATGGTATTTGGCGGAATGATTTGATTGGAGGAGGATCTTTGATCCAACTCCAACCCACCCTTTGGACACTATGCTCTGTGCCCAATTGCTGAACCCCCACCTGTGACGGAAGAGGAACAGCCTCCCTCCTACCTGGGGAGCCTCATTGTTGATGGCGGGTTGACCACCACGCCCTCCTCTGAACTGCCTGCTCCTTGTCGCCCTTCCTGCGCCACGCTGGCGAAAGTAGCCTCTCGCCCTACCTCTTCGGTTGGCTTGGTTAAACGGGAGTGTAGCCCTGACCTTCATACGTAGGGTTGAAGGCCAGGCGAGAGTGGCGTAGGAGGTCGACGGTTTGTTGAATTGAGGAGACATGGCAGGAGGCATGGGCTGGTTCGGTTTAGCAACTAGCAAGGTTGTCCCTGTTTGGGTAACCGGGACTGCGGCCTGAACAAATTGCTGTCTGTTTTGCTGGTGGTTTTATGGTAAGGCTGGAAACCTTTTTACCAGAACCTTCTTTGGTTTCTTACCAGCAGTGGGGACGGAGTTCTTGGATTCCTCTTGGATGTGAAATACCCCACCTAATGATCTAAGGCTCTGGTTGAGCCTAGAACAAGACCTAGGGTCGTGGTGTACTTCATTTACAGCGGGAACTCTGGGAAAGAGATCCGCCCCACCCCCCACATGCTAGAAGCCAGGAGTCTATTAGGCTCGTGCCTAATAGTGCAACTATGCAGAACTGCCTTTGCCGGCAAATTCCTCCTAGCTTGGAAGAAGTCGAAAGCAATCCGTTCTGAAAACCGTCCTTGAGAAGCTGGTATTTGGCACCAAGATTCTTAAACAGAGGTTCCGTTTATTATCAGTGAATTGAGGGAAACCTGCAAAACCTAGTTCGCGCGATCGAACTCCGCAGAATCAAGGTAATCAGGCAGCCTTTGGGAAGCTTCTCGCTGAACTGGTTCCATGGGCAAGTCCCCGGGATTAGAGCTTGCCGAAGCTGCGAACGTGGGCTGGGCACAAGTTCTCCCACCAATTCTCCCAAAAAGCCGGGAAGAGCGGAGAAGTAGACTCCGCCATCCCCTTAGCTGTGGCATGGCCTCATCCTTGAGGGACTGGCCTGAAGAGTCCTCTCTACTATTTTCGTGGCGAACGGAAGAGAAGCCATCCTCTTCCGTCGCAAAAATAGTGAAAAGGACTCTTATAGGCCCTGGAGCGTTAGTGTTTGTGCACTCCCAGTCTCCCAAGGCAGTGGAACCCATTCCCGTTCGGGCCATGAATCCCTACTGTAGGAGAACATCCTCCCTAGAGGATCTTGTCTTCCCTAGTACGAGCCGCTACAGTCCAGCCATAGATAGGCCGATGAAAGGCTGCCGTTCAGACACCCGGAGGAATAAAACTCAAAGTCCCCACTCCTCAACCTTCGAGTTCCAACCTCCGGGGAATAGAGATCCATACCATCCTTAAATGGGAGCGTAGGGCGGCTAACTCCCATGGGTTCTCCATAGAGAAGCCTGGCAGGAAGGAGTCGTTATGGGCTGGGAGCTGGTAAAACTACCAGCACTTGGCACTTTGGGGGAGGAAACTGGGAAGAGGGGACCTGAGAGAGCCCAGATACTCGGGGTCCTCATTCTCTCTAACCCTAGTTTAGAGAGATCTTGGATGGACTGGGCTCCTGATTTCGAGGACAGAGGTGCCTCGACCAGTTGTGCCGAACATCATTGCTCAAATCTCGTCCCCAGGGCGGTAGATTTGCGAGCCAACCATCTTCGCCCACCTGTTGGCATCACCCCACTGCCTGAGAAAAGCAGTGGGATCTAAAGGTTGCCTGTGAGGGTCCCGCTCCTCCCACCGCGTTACCGGAGTTGGATTGCTGGTGGAGGCCGGAGAAAGGCAGTTGGCTCGGCGGGAGCGCGAGCCTTCTCCTTAGAAAGCCCTTGCTTCTAGAAGCTCTTAGAGTAAGAAGAGCTCGGCTTGGCGGCCTTCACCGCCGTCAGAGTAAGAAGTCGAAGACTTCTTAGCCGAAGAAGACGAAGAACGACTTCTTTTAGAAGGTCGTCATTAGTTAGAGGTCTTCGGGTTTCTTCTCTCTGTCCCTTCACCTTGGGTTTGGGGGTACAGATGGAGAGCGGGAGGAGGCGGGTAGGGAATCCTCAGATCCCACAAAGGCCTTGGAAAGAAGCGCTTGCTTGAAGAATGGGGACAGGAGAAGAGTTCCAGGAACGCCCCAAGGAAAGACCTTGGGCGCCCGACACACCTACCTCCAACCACAACCAAATCCTCTGCCCCTACCGCCGATAGGCTCGATGTTTGAGGTCCAGGGCAGCGACGTACCGGGACCGACTCCTGTTGGAAGCTACGACACCCGAAAGATTGCTGCAAGATCTTGCTGGATGGAGGCTATGAGAAGGGGCTGCGGACAAGGGGTCCAACATAACCCTGTTTGACTTGGCCCGCAGGGAAGATCTTGGACGGTCCAAGCTTCTTGTCAAGGATGTTTACGGCTTGGACCTTTGGCTGGCGTTTTCTTACCCGAAGCCGCACCCAACCCACGCTTTTCAGGGTAGCAAGGGACGACCATCCCTCACCGCCAGTAAGCCTTGAAAGAAAGGGCGAGATGAGACTTCTAATGGCGGAACGGGGTTAACAACAAACTTATGTGATAAGAGTTGCTTGAGTAAATTGATCAAAGAAGACCTATAATAGACTTACCCCCTCCCCACCAGCTGACTGACTAGGTCGTAGCAGATGGCGGGCATGGCTTCCGGGTGCCAGAACGATCATATCGTTGAATTGACGTGGCACATGGAGCGTGAGAACCTGCACTCATCGTGGCCGCAGGGGTCGTAACAATGTTTCCGCGTTGCATCCCCAGGAACCTGACAGTTGGTAGGCCTGTAAGTGGAAGGAAAGATAACATGAGTATAACAGAGAACAACTTACAAGCCTAACAGTTTTGCTCCGCTGGTGACCGGAGCGAGAAGAAAGTTAGAATTTAAACCAGAGCCCCGCTCCATAATAACGTGTGGTAACAATAAGGTTGGGTTGGTTGTCCTAGGCTTATTAGCTCCGCTTCGGCGGGGAGGACACCAAGAGATAGAAATCCAACCAGGAGTGGTGGTAAAAGGAAACCACGACGGAAACAAAAATGGCGGGGTATGGTAAAAACCATATGAATAATGAAAATTAAACAAATCCATAGTAACACAAATTAGGGTATATCCTTTTCAAAATAACAATAATAAATCAAACCTTTCTCCACCCGTCCTACTAGAAGAGGTGCCCGGGAAAAGGAAGCAAGCTCCCTTCCGGTTAGCGTGGGGGGGAGAGATGTAATTGGATTATAGTAGGCAAGCAATTCTTTTCCGAACCACTAGTAGTGACCACCCCAGCCCGCTGGCGGAGACAGTAATCTACAACCAAAGGTTGCCCCGGCTGCGACGTGGAAGGCTTCCGTTCGTTATAGAAAGGGGAAGGGGGGCTGAGGCAACTGGGGAGGGGGGGGAGGGTCTGCGGCGTAACCTGCGGAGGGGAGAGGGGGGGGAGTGGGGGGGGTTTGGCCTACTCCTTTTTCTTTTTGGTTTTTTTTCCTTTTTTTTTTCCTTTTTTTTTTTTTCCTTTTCTTCTCCTTGTTTTTTTTTTTCTTTTAATTTCTACTTGGTTTCTTTTTCCTTTTTTCCTTTGGGTTTCTTCCAGAGTTTCCTTCTTTGCTTCCTTTTTTTATTTTTTTCTTATGTTTATTCCTTTCCTTCCTACTCCTTTTATTCTCTCACTCCTCTTTCTTTCTCCTCTTTTCCTTTTTTTTTTATTTTCCTGGGGGGGGGTTATTTTTCTTCCGGCCTTATTTTTTTTTTCCTCCTTTTCTCCTTATCTTTTTGTTTTTTTTTTCCTTTTTTTTTTTTTTCCTTTTTTTTTTTTTTTTTTTTTTTTTGTTCCCTTTTGTTTTTCCTTTTTTTTTTCCTTTTCAACCCTTTTTTCTCCTTTCCTTTCTTCTCCTGTTTTTTTCCCTTTTTCTTTCTCCTTTGCAATTTCCTTTCCCCTTTTTTTTTTTTTTTCCTTTTTTTCTTTCCCTTGCTCAACAACCCGACCCGCTTGGAGACCGGCCCGGTACCCTATGAAGTGGTCCCGCCCTATAAACCCCCCGCTGAGGGAGGAGCCCATGGCCACCTCAGAGGAAGAGGGAGGGTAAGGAACAAACTGAGGTTGTTTTTCATGACAACCCAAGGGGTCCCCCGAGCGCACTCCCTAATACCTGGTAAGGGAGGGAAGGGGGAAGGGTAAGGTGCAAATGGAACAACCGTGACCGCAAGTGGCCTAAGCCGCGAGCAACACAACCGTGGGGAGGGCCACACGTGAAACCAGGCTGTAACCAAAACATGGGACATGCACCCTAGGATAGCCTAAACACCCTAAATAGAATAATAAAAATTACAGCGTACAAAGATGGAAAAGACACTTTTAGTAGAAGGAAAAGGAAGCCCAGGAGGACGGCAAACTGTTCCGAGGAACAGAAGCCTACTCGGAGCCAGCGATAGCCGATGAACGAAGAGCAAGAGCGGGGATGCTGGGTGGAACAATAATAATAGCCTTAAATACCAAAACTAGAGAAATGGTAAAGGGGCTAATCTAGCTAAAACTCGATGTAAAAACGATGAAACGTAATATAGTAAGCCCATAAGTATAAGAAGTCCCAGTATGGAGGACCGGGAATTCTTAACGAGGCAGCATGGCGCCGCCACGAGACAACCGGGAAACCGTATATGACCTATTAGAAGGAAAATACTGGTTCCCGGAAGACAAAAATACAGTAAAAACATTACTTATGAGGCACTTAACTTAGCCGTTGCGATGGCAGAACGTTTCCATTACGATGGTGATAAGAAAATCCCGTAAAAGGCACAAGCACCAGAGAAAATGCGTCTGAACGCTAGCGCTTAATGATTAAGGATGACCGCTAGGGGGCGCTGCTGTCCGTGGCGTCCTCTAGTAGTAGTAGTAGCGGCCGCATCGCCCGGTGGTATCAGCTCTCTTCTGTGGGGATTCTGATTGGAAGTTCTAATTGGTGAATGTCTCGTGGTAGTGTTCCCACTCGCCTCTATTACCATACCGACACTTCTTTTTAAGAGTGAGCGAGTCAGTTTTACTGACATTTCTTAATTTGTTTTTCTCTGGTAATTTTAGATTAATTTTACCTAGAAAGAATGATATTAAGGATCCTTTCATAGGACCGACACGAGCTGAGCCCAGAAAGGATAATGATTTATCGTCAATAAAAAAGTTGAGGACTGAATACGCTAACAACAATGCCATCTTTAAATGGCCGCCCTTGAGCGACGAAACATTCGGCTCCCAGATAACATTACAATAAACAACACCACATAAAATGCACCGCTGCCCAAACGCGTACAAAGTCAGAAAAATAATACTCAACTTAGATGAAGATGCTTCTTGAAGATCAGAAGACATGACAAATCCAAAATATTAATATCACAATCAAAACACGTCTTCGGGACAACGAGTGCTATGAAGGAATATAGATCTTGGTAGAAGAAGTAGGGACGAGCAGAGGGTGACCGTTGTAACGGCTCCTCTCTGGCGAGGGATTTGAGAGAGGAGAGAACTAATTGGCTTGGGAGGTCTGTGGTAGTGGCATCACTCGCCCCGTTTTTATACCGACACCTATGCAGGTGATCGATCCAGAGGTAGTAACTCTGGCATTCCATATGGTTTTTTTTTCTCTGGTATATTTAGCAATATTTATACCTTGAAATGAGTGCTATAAGGTACATTTCACTGGGCAACACAGGCCAATCCCAGAAAAAGGCAAATTAAATCACAAGTGGAACACTGAAAGTAAAACAAGTATGAAAGTTAATCACACAAATTGTTAATGCAAAAACATGAAAACAAAAATTGTGTAAATGCACCAAGTTTACCTCAGTATAAAATGTGAAAAAACTAAGAGATTATAAACACAGAGTATAAAAAAAAACTTCAAAGGAATTAAACAACTCACAAAACACAGGAATTTAAATATGAATAAATGAAATATATTCACCAAGTATTTTAAGCTTAAACAATTCTCAAAATAGAAAATCTAAATGCAAAAAAATAAAATAAATTCATCAAGTACTTAAGTCGACTTACAACTCTAAAAATATAACTTTATCTTGTATGTACTTTAAAATTTTGATTTTGCCTATCACCTAGCTAGGTTATTGTACAAATCAATCTAGATTATAAATTTCATTTTAATGGTATGCATGTGATAGCCTTCAGTATTAAGACAATGCTTAAATATACAGGCTATGTAAAAAGAGAATGTCTGTAGCCTTTTATCTAATCATAAGGTCTTTGTCCTAACAAGATATGTCCCCATATCTTACCTAAATTCAGGTACTTTTCTGGGCTCAGCCCGTGTCGCTTCGTGAAATGTCCCTTTAGCACACATTTCTAAGGTAAATTATTGCTAAAATACCAGAGAAAGCTAAAATGGAAATGTCAGAACATTCTGACTCGCTCACCTTTATATAAAACTGTCGGTATGGTTTCTGGGGCGAGTGAAACCACTACCACAGGTCTCTTACTATTTAGATCCATCCTTTTTTCGAAATCCCCCTACCTGAGAGGGCCGATGCAAGGCCCGCCTCCAGCTACTACTACTACTAGCGCCCCTGACGCCACCACCAGCGCCGCTACCGGTCATCCTTTTCGTTAGCAACCATCCAGTTCGCACATGTTTTTCTTCGTTCTGTGTTTTGTGCTTTCCTTGGATTTAACTCATCATGGAACGCCAAGCCATCGCTGCATCTAAGTTAAGTACTGCTAGAAGTGTTTCACCTATTTTTAGCCTGCCAGGGGCCCGTTTAACCAATTTTATTTAGGTTATAAGATGGCGTCCCCTTTGGTTTTGTTGCCGAGTCACCTGGCGCGGCTCGCCCCTCGTGTTTCATTATTTCGTGCTTCTTCGGTCCTCTATACCGTTGCAGCTCAAATATTTAAGCAGTACATACTTTACATTGTAATTTTGCAGCTTTGCCGTATTATTTTATGCTTTGCCTTTCACGGGGGGGGGGGTGGGGGTTCCTTGAGCTCTCTTGAGTGCGTAGCCTACATCGCTCCTTAGCTCAGTGTTCATGCATGCATGTTCCTTTGTTTTAGGTCTGTGATAGGCTCCCTTTGGACATACGTCCTTCCTTATAGTCCTGACCACCCTGGCCACCGCCCTACGTTCCTACGTATTGGCATAGGCCGGCTCCCTGAGTCGTTAGTCGTCCTTCCTTCTTGGTTGGCTCGTCTAGCTTCCCCAGGACTACGCTTTCTCTTGTCCTATTTATTTTTTTTTCCTCCCCGTGTTTTGTTAGGCTGTTTTGTATTCATGCTTTTTGAGACGGTTAGAGGTAGCCTAGGCTACCTCATTCCGCCTGGCCTGTCTCACCGTGTGGCTCACACCACGTCCGCGACGAAGCCAGGCAATCGCCATGGGCCACCCGGCGTCTGTTCCCTAAGCTTCCTCCCCCCCTCTAGGGAGGAGAGTACTGCTCGTTCCCATTGCCCCTGGCAACCATCCGAGCTTCCTCCCTTCTTCCCCCCTCTCCACGTGGGGGGATACGGGAGTTAGCAAAGGGGACACCCAACGCTGGCTCAGCTCGCACCGCTCTCACCCTTCGGTACCGAGGGGGCTCCCCTGTGCGGTCGGGTCTCGGCTGTCTCGGCTGGCCACCTGGCTCGGCTGTGCTTGGACCTCCTCGGCTTCCGAATCGAGCTCTCTCTCACCCCTAGTCACCATCCCTCCATCCCGCTCCGGCGGATTGGGGCCCCGGCTCCGCCAGGCCCGAGGTTTGGTGACTGCAGAGGAGCTCCGCCATGTGTTTATTTTTTTTTTCCTTTTGCATGTTTACTTTTGTTTTATTATTGATTATTACATTCTTTATATATGTTTGCTAAGTTGGCGGAGATCCCGCTCACCATCCGGGTTCATCACCTACTTGTCTTGATATCTTTTTACGGCGGAGTCACCCTCCCCCGCCATTATTTGCTGGCCCCCGCCTGCTCCTCCCCCGCCGTTCTCGTACTCCTCATTCCGGCGTATAGATTAGGTAACTCTGCTTCTGTGAAACTTCGTCCTCTGGCAACACCGGAGACGCACTAAAGCTAGTTTGCCAGTTCTATCGGACACCCACCACTTTACACGGCAGGAGAGCAAGTAGAGGCCGAGCTTTATTTCTATCAAGTAACTCCAGTGTACTCCGGGTTATTGATATATCACTTCTTGGACTTAGTCCAACTAGTTAGTGTTGATACTCATGTATCTGTTCACTTACAGGCCACCCACTGCCAGGAATCAGGCTGTAACGCTGTCCCACAGGACCTCTGTGGGCACGAGGTCTGCCGGACCCACGCTACCTGCGCCATCCGCTATGGGGAGCTAGCTGTCTGGCATCACAAGAGTCGCACCATTTGTTACGAATTGGTGGACCAGGTTACCTCCGGAGTAAGTATTTTCCCGGATACTAGGTTTTCTCATATATGATTTTGGCCTATAGTATATGCAATTCTTCTAAGTGGTATATCATTACAGTTGATAATATAATTTAGTTTTAAGTAGCTTAGTATTTATACTGACCCTCTCTTTCAGACTGCTCAAGCGGTCAGGGACGCCGCCCAAACCACCCTGAAGGCCTGGGTTGGCGGATTCGGCCGTAATGTGACCAAGGGGCAGCCCTATATTCTTGACAAGAAGATGGTTGCTCTTGTCTTCCCCGGCTGCAAGACGACTTCTTACGTCGACCCATAAGCGGCGGCCCCTGTTACATCGCCGCTATCCAGAACAAGTGGCTCAAGCTTTGAGGAACCTGGAAGCCAAGAGATCATGCAAGAAGTGGCAACTCTCAATTTGGACCTCGAGCCCATGGCGGTAGAGGCAACAGGTAGGAGGTTGAGTGAGGCAGGTTTGGTATGGGGCTCAAGGTTTACCCTTGAGCCATTCTAGATCTTCTTCCCCTGTCCCTTCTTCTTCCTTCAGGGATTCTCTGAGGATGGGCAATCGGTTAGACCGAAGTCCACCCAGGTGATCCCTAAAGTTAAAAGGGAAGCACGAGGTAAAGACGCTTCATAAGACTCTGTCCAAGAAGTCTACTTCGGGCAGCTCTCAGAAGTTCGGCCGGCTACCATCCCGGAGCAGAGAAGCCCAAGTCTTCTTGCTTACTCGAAAGGGTCCAAGAGGAAACAGTCCTCCAGAGGACAAGGCTCAGCTCCTACCTGACCCTAGCCTTCAACCTCAACAGGAGCACGTCCTAAGACTCCCAGGGAGAAGCAGGAACCTAGTTCCTTTGACTCGGACTCATTTACTGCAAACATTATGCAGCCATGGGTATGGGTAGTTAGTAGGGAACTTGATTCAGGACAAGTTCCAAGAGATGCTTTCACACATCTCTTCTTCCTTTGAGGAGTCAGGTCAGTCAATCCGGGCCATCTCGGAAGAGGCTGCCAACCTGGAGAACCTCATAGCAGATCCGGGAGAACCCTACGACAGGTCTACCTCAGCCCAGTATGGCAGCCCAAGCCAGCCTAGAAGATTGGGACTGTACCAATAATAGGATTCAAGCGTTTAAGAGCACTTTCACCATGTTCGTTGTGGACGGAGAAACTCCATCCCGTTCACTACGAAGGTGGCGGAGTTAACGATTGCAGGCCGCTATGAGAAGACGAACCGATGCCGCGCTCCGGGAAACGGAGCCAAACGTCACTCCTTCTTCCTGGTATGGAAGATCTATGGGCGGATCTCCCGGCCACCTTTTTGGTCGGGAAATTGAAGCCGGACTGTGTTATCACCCAGTTCAGTGAATGGCTTCCTAGACTTCCAGACAATCTCATTCAGGCCGAGTTTGATGCTCGAACGAGACTATCCAGATCCCTCAATACTCTGGTCATGACAGAGGTTCAGCCGTTACTTACGGTGAGGAACCTTTGTTCAAGTTGATAGCCAAATCACATTTACACACAGTACAATGTGATTAGTACGACTTCATCGTGGCAAGGCGTAACTGCAGGAAACATGATTCTGCAGGAAGCACCATCCGTCACGAACCAAATAAGTTACTGGCGGCTTCGATCTGGGGTGCCGACCTTTTCCAGAACGATCGTCAATTCGGTGCAATATGAGGCGACAAGACTCAACCAGAGTCTTAAGGTTCGCTGGGGACTCTCCAGTAAGAGGAAACCTGAGTCAACTTCTTCGTCCAAGAAGGCCAAGAAGCCTAGGAAATTCCAGCCTTTCCAGGTTCCTCAGCAACAACAAATGGTTCAGGCAGTGCCAGTCTCTCAAGTGCCGCAGCCATCTACATCAAAGGCACAGCCTCAGCAACAGTTTCTGCTGCTGACCCCTCAGGGTCAAGCTTCCACCTCCTTTGCTGTCTCCCCGGCCTTCAACCAAGTATTTGAAGGCCAATCGTTCCAACCTTTCAACAGGTTCAGAAGGGGTAGCAGGGCTAGAGGTGCCTTTCGCCAGAGAGGCGGCGGAAGAGCATCCAGCCGAGGTAAGCACTTACGAGGAGGGCGTGGGTCTCGCCCTGCCCCGAGCCAGTGAGAACCCTCAGGTAGGAGGGAGACTGTTCCTCTTTCGTCATAGATGGAGGTTCAGCAGCTGGGCACAGAGCATTGTGTCCAAAGGCCTAGGGTTGAGCTGGACCAAAGGCCCTCTATCCAAAGTCTTCTATCAGCGGAATTGGTAGAGTATGCCAAGAACTCCCTCAGAAAGTAGTGTCAAAAGTCAAGCATTTAAAGTTTCAAGGTCGCTGTTCAGCGTGCCCAAAGAAAGCTCAAACAAAAGAAAAATAATTCTAGACTTATCCCGTCTAAACTTATTCATTCGCTGTGACAAGTTCAAAATGCTGACTATCTCGCAGGTGCGGACCTACTTCCCCGTGGGGCCATCACCACCTCTATCGATCTTACAGACGCATACTATCATGTTCCAGTGGCAAGACATTTCTGCCCGTACCTAGGTTTCAGGCTAGGGAACCAGACTTCTCCTTCAAGGTAATGCCCTTCGAGCTCAATGTAGCCCCCAGGGTCTTCACGAAATTGGCGGAGACAGTGGTTCAACAACTCAGGTCTCAGGGAATAATGGTAGTTGCGTATCTGGACGATTGGCTCGTTTGGGCCACAATCATCGAAGAATGCCACAAAGCGACGGTCAAAGTAATCCAGTTTCTGGAACACTTAGGGTTCCAGATAAACAAGACCAAGTCCCGGTTGACACCGGACTCTTGCTTTCAGTGGCTGGGCATTCAGTGGGACTTGAACTCACACACACTATCAATTCCGTCGTCAAAGAGAAGAGAAATAGCCAAAGCAACCAGACAATTTCTCAAGTGCAAGCAGACATCTCAAAGGAGCCAGAAGGATCCTGGCTCTCTTCAATTTGCCTCGGTAACGGACGTACTGCTAAAGGCAAAACTCAAAGACATAAACCGCGTCTGGCGCTCAAGGGCAAACAACAGGTCCCAGGACAAGCTGTCCGCTATCCCGGCAATACTGCGCAAACGCCTCAGCCCTTGGGCGGAGGTCAAGAATCTATCAAAGTCAATTCCTCTTCAATTCCCTCAGCCAGCATTAGTTATCACACGGATGCTTCACTAAGCGGCTGGGGAGGGTACTCTCAGTACAAAAAGGTACAAGGGACTTGGTCCCTTCCATTCCGCCGGCTCCATATCAAAGTACTGGAAGCTATGGCGGTAATCCTCACCATGAAAAGACTTCAACCAGCCAAGGGATCTCACATCAAGCTGGTGTTGGACAGTGCAGTAGTAGTACACTGCATCAACAGGGGAGGCTCCAAGTCAAGCCATGTGAACCATGTCATGATAGCCATATTCTCTCTGGCAGCCAAGTACAAATGGCACCTGTCCTCCACACACCTAGCGGGAGTGAAGAACGTGATAGCAGATCGTTGTCTCGCTCAGTCCCACTAGAGTCGGAGTGGTCCCTGGACAGACGGTCATTCAATTGGATCTGCCAACAGGTTCCAGGGCTCCAGTGGATCATTTTGGTTTTTTTTTTTTTTTTTTTGGATTTTTTTTTTTTTTTTTTTTTTTTTCTTTTCGCCACAGAGGTCAAATCACAAACTTCCTTGACTGATGTGGCTCCCAACCTGGACCCTCTGGCTTATGCCACGGACGCCATGGCTATAGACTGGAATCAATGGAAGAAGATTTACATCTTTCCTCCAGTGAATCTTCTTCTGAAAGTGTTGAACAAGCTCAGGACCTTCAAAGGACGAGTCGCTCTAGTAGCCCCCAATTGGCCCAAGAGCAACTGGTTCCCACTCCTGTTGGAATTGGGTCTCCGACCTCAACGGATTCCCAATCCCAAACTATCCCAACTAGTACAAATGAAGACTGTGTTTGCTTCCTCAGGAATTCTCAAAACCCTAACTTTATGGACTTCATGAAGTTCGCGGCAAAAAGGGATGCTGATATCGATCCTCAAAACATCCCATTCCTAGAATCGGATAAAAGAGAATCGACCCTTCGCCAATATGACTCAGCTGTTAAAAAGCTAGCCATTTTTCTGAGGAAGACCGAATCTCAAACCATGACTACCAACCTGGCTATTTCCTTCTTTAGATCATCATTTGAAAAGGGTTCAGCAACTATTACTATTACTACTACTAAATCGGCACTAAAGAAAATCTTCCAGTTTGTTTCCAAATTTTAGATCTAACAGACTCGATTATTTTTCATTCTATCCCTAGAGCCTGTGCTAGGCTCAGACCATCAGAAAGGCCTAAGTCTGTGTCATGGTTCTTAAATGATGTTCTCAAACTGGCCTCAGATACTGATAACAACTCATGTGACTTTTTGCCTCATGAGGAAAACATTATTTCTTCTAAGTCTAGCCTCAGGAGCCAGGGTTGTCGAACTGTCGGCTCTATCTAGAGACTCAGGTCATATAGAACTTCTCCCTTCAGGAGAAGTTTTACTTTATCCAGATCGTCAATTTTTAGCAAAAAATGAGGATCCACTAATGAGATGGGCCCCTTGGAAGATTCTCCCACTTCCTCAGGACCCTTCTTTATGTCCAGTTACTGCCTAAGAGCATATCTTACCAGAACGTCCATAAAATCCTCAGGCCCTTTATTCATGAGGAAAAGGGTGGTACCATTTCCTTAAAGGGAATTAGGCAGCAGATATTATATTTCATTAAACAAGCCAACCCAGAATCGTTCCCCAAGGTTTACGATATTAGGGCAGTAGCTACCTCAGTCAACTATATTTTCAACATATGAATTTTGATGATCTGAAAAAGTATACAGGCTGGAAATCTCCGACAGTGTTCAACGTCACTACCTCAAGTCCTTCCAGAAGCTCTTAAATTTCCAGCAGTGGCAGCGGGAAACACAGTTTCTCCTGACACTGCTTAAGTAGTATTAGTATATATCTTAGATCTCCTTTCTACCTGCCTCACTGACGTCCTTCCTGCGGTTCTGCCACCATGTAGCCTTTTCTATGCCTTAGGTGCCATATGTGTACTTAGTTGTGATGTTTTCCTTATTTTTATTTTAGGATTACTCACACATAACCTGAATTTTATGATATTGTATTTATCTTTAAGGTTAATACAAGTTACTGTAATTAATCTTAAGTCTGTATTATAATCACTTATAGTTCATAAGCTCATTTAGATTATAGTATTTAACCTTAATTGTTTTTATTTTTATCCTTGCAATATCTTTTATATCCATTTCTCAAGCTTGTGGCCATTTCTCTGGTACTATTTCACGAAGCGACACAGGCTGAGCCAGAAAAGGGATTTTGACGAAGGAAAAATCTATTTCGGGCAAGGGACCCGTGTCGCCCAGTGAAATCCCACCCTTCTTTTATTACCCACCCTTGGGCCCAAGCTTGACAGGCTAACTCCAAGGATGACCGGTAGAGGCGCTGGTGGTGGCGTCGGGGGCGCTAGTAGTAGTAGTAGCTGGGAGCGGGCCTTGCATCGGCCCTCTCAGGTAAGGGGATTTCGAAGAAGGATGGATCTAAATGGTAAGAGACCCGTGGTAGTGGTTTCACTTGCCCCAGAAACCATACCGACACCTTTTATATAAGGTGAGCGAGTCAGAATGTTTCGACATTACCATTTTAGCTTTTTCTCTGGTATGTTAGCAATAATTTACCTTAGAAATGTGTGCTAAAGGGACATTTCACGAAGCGACACGGGCCCTTGCCCAGAAATAGATTTTTCCTTCGTCAAAATCCCTTCTTGTTCACCCTTAAGGATACATAATCCTAGGTTATAGGCTACAGATACTATCTACTACAGTCTACTAGCTAACATATTCTCACTGAATCGATGTAGATTGTAGGCTACCGCCTGGTAGTCTATTGCTGACATTACTATCTGAACAGATTATCTACCATTATTAATAATTGTGGAACATTTCTTTAGATAAAACTTCCAAATAAAATGATAAATTATTCAAAACAACTTTTACTTCTACAAATAATTAATGATCGCAAATTGTAAGAAGCGCTAACGTGTACTGGCAAAAAAGCTGGTTCAAGGCTTTTTTCACACATTAAAGTCATTGTTCCATGGTCTAAAGTCAAATATTTTTAGATGGAACTTGAAATTACATGCTCAGCTTTCATGAATTTCAGTAATGAAATCAATAAGCGAATAACGAAACTCTCAGAGTTAACGATCCTAAAAACAATGCTAGCGCGAAGTGTAACTCGCAAAAACAAAGTTTCGGCTTTTACTCACACAAAAGTCATTGTTCTACATTAAAAACTGACAAAATTTTTAAGTGAAACTTAGAATTGTACACTTAGCTTTCAACTTATAAGAGTCCATGAACCTCAATAATGAAATTAATATGTAGGCAAGGAACAATTCTCGGACCTAGCCTAACTATTATTATAAATCGTAAGAAGCGCAGACGTTCCGCTGGTGAAAGAAGGCTTGATTAGGCTTTTCACTCACAATAAATCATTGCTCTACAGTCCAAATAAAAAATCTTTAACTGGAACTTAAAAATTATGCACTTACATGAATCAGTAAGTGAACAACGGACTTCTCTGAGCTCTGGTTTTCTTGTATGACTAGAGAAAGGAATGGCACCTTGGTTAGATTTTGGTCGTATGTAAACAATATGACAGTGCATATGAGTATAACCAGTTCTTCATGCGGTTTTGACGTAGTAGGAAAACTGGGTAGTAGTGTTTGCTGAGGGTAATAGAAAGTGCCCTCTTATCCTGAGTCCATTTATACTATATCATGTGTTATAATGTTTATCATTATGATACATTACCATACGACCAGTTAAGACAATTCCTTGACATTAGTCTGCGGTCACATGGAGCTCTCAATAGACCACGGAAAGGGTACTCCTTGAGGATGAGACAGTGACTACACTATAAAAAATATTGCATACTAAATTACAGAAAATGGGAATTCATCATAAACCGAGTTAAATCAAGATGATAGAAATAAGTAGGAATACTTTATGAGTATGAACAAACATTCTTGTGATTATAAGAATATGGTAATTAATCACGAAAATAGTAGTACTCTGGATAATCAAGGAGAGAGTTAAAAGAACAAGTTCTTCTTCCTCATGTTCTTCTGTTCTTTGCAAACATTCTTACTGGGTGCCCAAAGAAAAAAAAATATATGAATGTAAACATCAACAAAAATCATGCACTATGTTACATATTAAATTAAAGACCAACTTATGAACAAATCAAAATAGGAACTGCTGCTTGGAACATAACTCGTTCGTAATTACGGTATTGTATGCCTGCACTGAGGTATGTAAGGTGGAGGTCTCAACTTAACATAACCAACTCTTCATTTATATGTCAGTGTTGCAACCAGTAACTAAAGGCTGTCTACCACTGGGCAAATAATCAATATACCAAAGGAAAGGAGGGAAAGTACATCTTACCTATGCCTAAAATGCTGGAAAATAAAATCTTGAGCAAAATGCACGAGTCTTGGGCATGAAAACTGCTGGGCAAATTGATATATTCCTAAACAGTTGTCGACGTCAGTTTTTCATCATCAAGTAACTGAATACACAGTTCCTATGGTAAAATAATAACTATGCATTATGTAGGAATATGTTTTGGACACAAATAAGAAATGTAGTTCTTTTGGTAAGATTTTATACTAAAAAATAAAGTACTGAAAATGATATTGTTATGATACAATAAAGTTTGTTCATACTTAACCTGGCAGATATATATATAGCTGTATTTTCTGAAGTCCGACAGAATTTTAAAAACTTCCGACACACGCAGTGGTCGGCACAGGTGGTTATACCCATTCCCGGGTGCTGGGAGGCGGGTATCAGGAACCATTCCCATTTTCTATTATTCATAATTTATTTCCACTGTTCCCCTGAGGGGAGGTGGGTGGGTACTTGATTATATATCTGCCAGGTAGTATGAACAAACTTTATTGTATCATAACAATATCATTTTGTTCATGAAACTTACCTGTCAGATATATATATAGCTGAATCCCACCTTTGGAGGTGGGAAGGGACAGAATAGAAGGATTTTGGGAAACAAATGCATGCAGATGATTTACATCTTGGTTCCACCTGTTAGCATAGCTGGCTTCGTGGTTACTGCCACGTAAGTCTGCTTGTGCTACTAGAGTTGCCAGCGAGGTAGAGACCTATATAGCTGGTGCACTCCGAGATGATCTGTCAACAAGGGGCGAGACCACGACGTGACTAGACCATATTGACCATACCATGAGGGCTAAGAAGTAAAAATAAAATATATTATATATATATATATATATATATCACCACCTGACCAACCTAGCCAAAGTTAAGGTGTTTTTTAACTAAGGCTTAAGAGTTTAAGAAGTCGCCGTTGTCGGCGACTCAACAACTAAATTAAGAGCTCTTCCTAACCATTTTCTACAGGATAGGATGAGTGGTACTTCTTGCCCCCAAGATTGTGTCCTGCAGACACGTATGGCCCTAGCGAGCAGCAGATCTCATATGCCATCTTCACATCTCGCAGGGAGTGTGAAGTAACACAGAGTTGCTTCGCTAAAACATGGTACTCAGGATGTTGCTGAGTGCCATGCTCTGTTGAAATGCTTCGAGGCCGCGCCCTCACCTCGTGAGCATTCAGATAAAAAATTTCAAATCTTTGTGCAAACACAATGAAGGAGCATTTTTGAAAGAACTCCTTAACACTAAAGCCAGGGTGTTCTTCGATATGGGCAAGTCTGGTCTTTTTCGGAACACTGCAGATTGCCCGAATGACTTCGACTTTCTTGGGTTTTATGTAGATAAAACTTGAGAGACCCGACAGGGCACAGGACTCTCTCTGGCTCCTGCCCACTAACTTGTGCCATCCTTGCTTCCAAGCTCCTGGCCCAAGGACAAAACGGGTTTCCATTCTTAGGCCACAACGGAAGGCTTAGAGAGCACACCGCCTTGTGTTCTCTAAAGCCAAAACTTGTGACGATGGCTTAAAATTTCACTAACCCTCTTTGTCGTATCTAGGGTGGTTAGAAGAAGGCCTTCCTGATCACATGCAAGAAGTTAACAGGTAGGAGAGGTTCGAATGCTTTTTGACATCAAGAACTTCAGACTACGTCTAAGTTCCATATTGAAAGCTTCGATCTGGACATGCACAGTCAGTCCGTCTGTACTAAAGTCAGGTGACCGACCAGTTGACCAGTCAGACGAATCAAGGACAGCAAGGCTGTACCCTTCGCTGAAGGATGAGTGTCTGGACTGCCTGGGCGATTCAATCTAAGCAAACCTTGGGGTGTATCAACGCAACCCAACGTCGTCAGGGAATCAAACTCCTGACTCGAGCTTCTGGTGCCAGGAGAAAGGAGCGAGGAGCAAAAAGGCGATTCAGTCCCGAAGGAAGAATGCCTGACAGTCCAACCTGGTCGCATGTTACACGATCATCGGGGGTGTATAAACGCAACCGACTTCGTCAACAAGAAACTCAGGGCTACTATATGTCGCCTGATCTCGCACGAGTGCCTGACTCCGAGAAAACAGGCGAGACAAAAAGTAGATGGTGAGCGAGTTTCGAGATTCCACAGAACTCAAAGATCGTGAAGGGCTTTGTTGTTTGACAGACGCAAATCTCTGAGCCCAAAGGCCGTCAACAACATATTTGCATATTCTTTAATAGTTGTGACTGCCAGCTTATCCCATTCTTCAGACGGAAATGGAAGACGGTAATCTTATTCCTGTCAACATCTCGATAGTCTGAACGTAGTCAGACTCAGAGCGGAGAGGTTATAGGTACCTTTCGAGTTAGAGTAGACCGACTCTCTCGGAAAAGGTCCTTGGAAAGTGATCTAGGAAGTATGTGACCTCTGTGAATCCAGGATCCTGAAGGCCAACATGGGGCGATCAGCGTCATTGTCGCTCCCTGTGACGTCAGAATCCTCTTATTACATTTCCTAAGCGATTGAAAAAGGGAAAAGAGACTAAACATCATCCCCGTTCAATATCATAGGATGGCGTTTAATGGTACCGATCCCGGATACGAGAATAAGGGAGCAGAGAAGAAGAAGCCTCTTCGTCCTCAACATATCGAAGAGAAGAATTAAAGGGCGTCCCTGAAGTCTACACAACTCTCAACTTACTTCTAAAGAAAGATTCCACTCGGAAGTGAATAGTTGCTGCCGTCGATCGAGACGATTCGAACGGACTTTTGTAATCCTGTAACGAAACCTGTAGAGGATCGTTACATTCTATCTGCCTTGTTTTTTTATAATAGGCTCTTTCTCGTAAACTCGAGCAGGGACCGAGAGAAGATACTTGTTAAGAAATGAGAGAGCTGTGGAAAATCAGAGTTGATGTGGACCACTGGTTCCAAAACTCGTTTCGAGGACTGGAGGGACGACCGAATTGCATTTACTTCTTTCAGATTAAGATCCAGGACATCTGAAACTCTATCCAGATGTCCGGCACCTTCTTTCTATCATGACGCACTGAGAGATGTTCAGAATCATTCCTAGACCTTGAATAATATTTCAGTTTCCCGGTAGGAAAAAACTGTGGTCTGAATTGCAGTCTATTCGGGGAAACAAACTTCTTCAGGAAGGAAATGGTCCCCAGCAATCTCATCCTCCATTCCCTCCCCGAGTATGCTTACTTCCCTAATAAGGCTGCGCTTTGCCTAAGCAAGAGAGCATATAAAAGTGCAATGTTGCGGTAGACTCGTAGTTCTATACCGTGCGGTAACGAGCACCGAAAGGATTAAGAGATAACTCTGTTGAACATAGTAAGGCAAAACGAATGCAACATTTATTCATTCACGTAAGAAATCCCCTCAATTTTAGGCTAAAGTCCGTGATTGTAGGACAGAGATACAGTTAGTCAGTCAATTCCGCAGGAGAGACGTAACCGCCAGCACAGAGATACGGTTAGTCAGTCAATCCCGCAGGAGAGAGAGACGTAACCTACAGCGCATGACAGCGCACGATCTGTTACTGGCTCGGTTGGACAGTCAGACACAGCAGCAGCCAGCAGCTTACGAACGTCGTCTCTTAACTTTATGTCTGGGTTGCCAGCTACCCTATTCTACGAAGAAATAGGTCCGCTATTTTTGAGCAGAAAGACTCTCAAGCTGGTATATTTAAGCGAAACAGAAAACGCTAAATATATAGATGCGTTTGTGTCGTCAGAACACTACCATACAACGGTAAAAGATAAATCGGAACCTCTGGAAGGCTGCAGGGAGTAACGATTAAATGTCCTTAAATAGACAATAGACCTCTCGGTTGCCATCCGAAGAGGTAACTACAGCAAGCGTATATGACTTGAACCAACCAGAAGTAAAATAACGCAAGGCAAAATATGAAATTATATCACAATAAAGTTTGTTCATACTTACCTGGCAGACATATATATAGCTGAATTCGGAAATACAGCTACATACATACTGACAGGCAAGTTTCATGAACAAAACTTAAGAGAATCGAAGCAGTCAGCTCAAGCTTCTTATGTTATTGGACATAAGCGTTCATTGACGTAGTCTACAAGTCTATTTCTTCGTACGAGTACTGCGAATGACGAATGAGAGCTCTTCCGAATCTTGTCAATAAGAGCTTATTCGCTTACGCAATATCAAGTTAATGAGATGGTTGTCAATGAGAACTAACCCATTTACGAGACAAAGAGATATTTTGTCAATGAGGGGATACCCACTTACTTGACAAAACGATAGTATATTGTCAATGGGGGAAAGTCACTGAATTGACAAAACGTAATCCAGGAAGTCGAGCATTTTAATTTTTCCGATTCCCGTCTCAAACGAGGAAGGGGCAAGAATCCTGTTAAGAGACTGGGCTTACGGCAGGTAGAACGACGATGTTCAATTCGGCAGCGTAGTCCCGACTAGAAACTAACAAAATCTATCATCTGAAAAACCCTTTCAGATGGGCTAAAAAGCTTGCAAAATTATCCTGGGAAGAGGAAGAAACTCTCCAACCAGCTTCCTCTCCCGTATCACAACTAATGCCTGCTAAAGGCTTAAAATTTAATTGGCAGTATGGCAAAGGAAGTCCTGTCTTGCGCTTTCCTGAAGAGCCAATTAATTAAATTTAGTGGCAGAATGGCAAAGGTTGCGGTAGAGCAAACGAGATCTTCCCTGAGCTTTCCTTAACTCCATCCACCTATGCGAAAAGCAATATTAATTGACAGAGACCTCTTGAATTCACGAACCCGATGTCTTGCTGGGTTTCGAAGAAGAAGTTGTCTGTTCACTTTAAGCTTCCTCCGAAGCACTGCCTACTTCACATTCTTTGCAGGTGAGGTAGAAGGTATCACCGAAGGTAGAGGTAAAAATTCTTTAGGCCCATATCTGAAACAAGAGCTTGAAGAGTTCAACAGAAACGTTCAGCCAGGCGACACACCTGGCGTGCGCTGGTGCACGCTCGGCGTCCACTGGCGCGCGCTCGGCGTCCACTGGAGCGCGCTCGGCGTCCACTGGCGTGCGTGCTCGGCGTCCACTGGCGCGCGCTTGGCCTGCACCCGCGCGCGCCTGGAGTCCATCCGAGCGTCCCGGGCGTCCGCTCTCAAAAGCTTCCTGCTACTATGACTTCTTTTACGTATTTCTCGGTGGAAAGACGGACACGAGTTCAGGCGACGTTCGCCTTCTTACTTCTCACTGAAACGCATAACGAGAGAGAGAGAGAGAGAGGACGTGAAGCGTCCTCTTCTATAAAGCTTCTATTTAGAGGGCGCGAGTCCTTCCGAAAGCTCCCACCCCTGCATGGGGAGGACGCTTCGGAGGACGAGAAGCAATCTTTCAGGATTCGTGCACGCGCACGCCACTTTGGCAGTCTGGGGATTTTCATCAAGAAACTGCCGAAGGCAACGCCAGAGCGGTGGGGGTTCCTTGTAACCCTCCTTAGGCTTTAGACATGCTCCCTCCCCGGGTCCTGGAGTCAAGCAGAGGTCCCGGCTAGAGGCGAAACGAGGCCGATCTGACGCACCCTCCACTACACAAGGGGTATCACTGCACTTCTGCACTTCACTTTTACTCTCTAAAGCAAGCACTTTTGATTCTAAGTTACGAATCGAAAGAGTATCAGAGAAAGGGCAATTCCTCTACAGACACTGCTTAGGGCCCGAAGGCAACACTGCAGGGTTAGGAGTAACAATTACAGAAGTAGCACTTCACAGCAATGAAGGAGAGCGAGCACCTCTCGTAGACATATTCATAGCCCGTAGGACCATACTACAGGGGTTAGGCAAAATAAAGTCTACAGGAAGGTTTAGCAGGTTTCACTATCCTGACTTTTGTTTACTGATTAATTGCGTACATACGAATCATACGTCTTGCCTTACAGAATTAGACATGTTTACTGATAATTGCGTACATACGAATCATAACGTCTTCTTAGGAATAGACAAAGTCCTCACACTCCTTACATGACAAATCTCAACAAAGAAGCAAGACCCATACCCCCCTTTTTTTCGTTTTTGCATACCAGAAGTGGATCTACCGAAGCTTTCGGTAGCCACACCCTATCTTTGCAGACAACCCCGTCTGAAACTAGCCTAACTAGATTCAGATATTTTATGCAAAAATGAATCAAATTCAAATCAATTTAAGATAGCGTATGCCTAGCCACAAATCCCACAAATCCAAGTAAATAATCAAAAGACAATTAGGAAACTTAGCGGCAATGAAGTTTCCAAAATCCTAAGACGGAGGTACTGAAAACAGGGTGTTTTCAGCACCCGGCGACAGAAAAATTATGAATAGAAAATGGGAATGGTTCCTGATACCCGCCTCCCAGCGGCGGGAATGGGTACTAACCACCCTGCCGACCACTGCGGTGTCTTTGGAAGTTTTAAAATTCTGTCGGACTTCTGAAAATACAGTATATATATATCTGACAGGTAAGTTTCATGAACAAATTATAATTTAACTGCACTATGTCACTGAAACCTAACCAATCACATTCTGAGGATAAGTAACCTTGCACAATAACTTACATAATCAACAAATACAAAAGAACTTTCTATTACATTGTAGTAGCATAATAAATCTTTTAAATATCATTCATTTATACATTTCAAAAATTATTTTATTTGCATCATAACATTCTGATCCATATGCTGGATAATGCTATTTATGCTACTCAGCCTAGTGCCAATCCTTAATAAGTACAAATTACAGTTATAAATACCTTTAGATCATTCATAAGCAAGAGATCACTTGCTTGAAGTATATCTTGAATATTATCATTATCAAGTGATATCTTCCCAGTGTATATATAATTTAGTATAATTTCAAAAGACTGGACAGTTATATCCAACACAGGCTCTGCAGTACTGTGAACACCATGTTGCACTTCCTCTTCAAATGTAAACAATGCTCTGTGAGAAAATAAAATAAAATATAGTTTTTATAACACAAAAGTATTCTCATCCTACTAATCCATTTCTTTATATTAGGAAATTAAACTTGAAATGCTTTGCATAAACTTCAGTGTCTTTACAGATGAAGAAACAACAGCCTTCATTGTGTACCATTTAATTTTCCTTGAATACTCAAAAAGCAAGAGTAGTTCCCACCATGTCACCTGCACACCCAGATTCCAAAGTACTATTCAATGGTGGTATAATCACTCTAAATGTGCCTCTCAGTGCAAAACTGTTGAGCTTGCTCCCAGATTTTGGGATTTTCTCATTCATGTCACTTTTAATTTGCTTAGCAATTATCCTTTAAATGCTTTGCTAATTTAATTTTCTCTTGGGTGAAGTCTTTCCCATTAAACTATTAAAATGAGAGTGAGTAAGCAATTGTCAATATTATTATGACTATGTTAGCAAACCTCAGCTTTGGTTTCATACAGTTTTAGGTTGGTGTGTATATAATGTACGACTATTAGGCATCTGTTTTATTTTTCTGGAATAGTCTCATTGCATATACAGTATGTACGTCCAATTTTCCTGTAATTCCTACTGCTTCAGTTAATTTTGCTAAAATTTAGTCTATGAAGACACTGCTTTCAATAATAGCTCCCAGCTATTGGGGGGGGGGGGGGGGGGGTGGGGGGGGGGGGGGGTTCCATTCCGACGGCTTGATGATAAGTGAAAATTGCCGAAAACTCAAAATCTGTGATTTTCGGCGCTTATCGCTGCCATAACCGAATTTTGGTGCCTATAACTGGTTAATGATGCCTCTGTTAGGTATGTATCGGCACTAATATGTACTCAATTGTCAGCACTGATAACTGGAAATCGGCGCATTTCAGCACCAAAAATCTCTGATTTTGGCGCTACATTAGCCCATAAAACCAGATCACCGTTAAGCAAGACCACCATAACTGGGGACTGCCTGTAATACTAATCATATTTCCCTTAAACGCCTATTGGACGTATTAAAAATCGACAAAAATTGTCTGTTGGGTGCTTAATCAAAGTACATATGATACATTGACACAAAAAAAGTTTTTTTAAAAATTTGCGGAAAAATAGTTATAGGCCTACTTGGCAAAAACTTTTGAATCACGCGCCTTGAGGGATACTGGGAGTTCACGGATCAAGCTGTTGTTTTGTTTACAAGCGTTACCCAGGTGCGCATGCGCGAATTGCTTTCTTCTCGCACCAGCAAGCATCAGCGACGTGTCATCCAAGAGCAATCTTGTTTTGCCGAACTTTTGCGAGTGTTTGAGTATTTGTGGTGGTACAAGATGTACGTAGAGATGTCTGAATGTCGATGGAGTGTGAAAGACGCGTTTTTCCTTTTGGTAAGGATCATGTGAGACGTATTTTGGACTTGGTTGCTGGAGAGGACCAAGCAACCAAGATGACCTAGCTCCTCAACGCCGTTCCGTGCAGCCTCGTGTGGGCCAAAGTGTTCAAGCATCACATCGTGTGCCTTTACGAGCCCTAGGAAGCATCGGGGTGTCCTGAGGGGATTTTGTAGGCATTTGGGAGGCCTTGAACCAAAGGACATAGACGATTACTTGTTGGAGCTTGATCGGGAGCAGCTCGCAAGTCCTCATTTTGATGGCGGTTGCGGTCATCTATTGCTGAGACATCACTCCCGATGTTAGTGATGATGAATATTTGCCCCCAATGTCCGTACGAGGGTCACAGGCTGAATGTGAGTTTGAGTTTAGTGGCTTAGTGACCCTATGAGGAGGGAGTCTCGAGGGGAGGATTGTCGTCGTCTTAGTCTTTTGTTGTTCTTTAGTTAGGACGACACAGAAAGTGAGGGCCTAAGTGAGGGAGATGGGCCGTTCGTCCGAGAGCGATGGAGGGGTGGTTGGAGGACCCCACCCCACCTAACATGCACCCATTCACAGCAGCACCTGGGCTCACCGTACCTGTTC
>NC_061089.1:1596648-1654148 GCF_015104395.2 Macrobrachium nipponense | reverse complement strand
TTATTATTTGAAAATATAATAAACACGTGCATCTACCATAAAAATTCTCTCATCTCAGAGAAGAGGAATTACCCTTACAAGTGAAATGGAAAAGGTCATTTCATCTCTTTAAAATACGACCATTATGAATTTTGTAATTAAAGTTTTATTCACTTATTATTATTATTATTAAATAACTGAAATTATCAATAAACATTTTACATACTAGTACCATAAAAATTCTTTCATCTCGGTAAAAGAGAGAGAGAGAGTGTTTATCTCTCTCTCTGTTCTCTCAAAAAATACTTCCAGCGAAAGAGAGGGAGGGAGTTACCAATATGACACATTATTATCTTGTGTGGCTAAACGAGAGAGAGAGAGAGAGAGAGAGAGAGAGAGAGAGAGAAGAGAGAGAGCGAGAAGTTAACCTTAATTAAAAGTGACATGGATAGATTAGTATGTATTGTATTTCTTTAAAATACTATCATATATGAATTTTGTAATTACAGTTATTATTATTATTATTTGAAAGTATTAAAAACAAATAGTACAAGTACATAAAAAATCTTAGTCTCAGTAAATGAGAGAGAGAGAGAGAGAGAGAGAGAGAGAGAGAGAGAGAGAGAGAGAGAGAGAGAGAGAGGGGGGGGGGGGGGGAATTTCAGGACCACGATTGCAACACTGAAGCTCTTCCGCCTCCTGGCTGTCACAGAACTTGGGATATATCTGACAGTTTTAGTACCTGGATCTCGAGAAAAGGTTACTGGAAGTTACTTGAAGAAGACTGGGATTTCCTTCATTCTTCCATAATTTTTTAAATATAGCTAAAATCTTACTAATTCCACTATGGTATTTTCTTTAATGAATTGATATTATTTGTTGATGTATAAATGAATATAATATTTGAAAATAGTAAATCATTTATTTATCATACAAAAAAAACATACATCTTTGTAGTAGAGAGAGAGAGAGAGAGAGAGAGAGAGAGAGAGAGAGAGAAGAGAGAGAAGAGAGAGAGAGAGAGAGAGAGAGAATTTTATTATTTTTATTATGTGATATCATTTCAACTAATAAACGTACTAATACAGTATTAATCAAAAAATTAATATTTGAAAATTAGTAAATCATTTTTGTATTATAAAAATGTATTTAGTCATGAAAATAAACATCAAAATACACTAATTAGTGATTATTTTCGTCGGAAAATACAAAGAGAGAGAGAAAGAGAGAGAGAGAGAGAGAGAAACTGTGCTAAACTATAAAGGATTCTTATCATAGTATGCGTTTTTTAAAAGCGTCATAACTCGGAGCGTCGGAAGCGTCAGCGTCGAACCTCGGAACAAGCGTCGTAACCCAGGGCGGATTTTTCAATGAATATTTAAGAAAAAGCTTTGTAACCTCGGAACATCGTAAGCCCGGGACCGCCTGTGTATATAGATATATATATATATATATATATATATATATATATATATATATATATATATATATATATATAGATATATGTATGTGTATGTATGTATGTATGTATGTATGATGTATGTATGTATGTATGTATATGTATCATGTATATATGTATGTATGAGTATGTATGTATGCATATATATATATATATGTATATGCATATATATATCATATATATATATATTATATATATATATATGATATATATATACTATATATATATATATATGAATATATATAGTATATAGTATATATATATATATGTATAGTATATATATATATAGATATTAATAATATAGATAATAGATATATAAATATTATATATATAATATAATATATATATGAATATATATATTATATATAATATAATATATATAATATAATCTATATATAATATATATATTATATATATATATATTCATATAAAATATATATATAATATATCTATATATATATATATATATATATAATATATATATATATTGGTATTTCTGGGTAAGCAAAAAAACTAACATTCCAGTAATATTTAATCATTTACCTTCATTTTGAAACAAATTGGAAGTCTCTAGCACAATATTTTGATTTATGGTGGATTTTTGAAAAAACTTTTCCATCCCATCTCCGTGCGGAATCTCGGCCGCAAATCTCTGAAATGCTTGAGTCACTTTTTGTAATATTTGCACCATCTTATATTAGCCATTATATATATTTCTATATATGAAAAGTGCATAAAAATTTCATGTAGAATACAACAAAAAAATAACTCATGGTTGTAGCTTTTATCATTGTTTAAATATTTGCATATAAATCACAATAAATAGAAAAAAAATGACATTCGGTCAAATTTGACTCGACTGAAATGGTCGAAAAAAACGCAATTGTTAGCTTAAAAACAGTCTAGTAATATTCAATCATTTTTTACCTTCATTTTGAACAATAAATTGAAAGTCGCTAGTTACAATATTTTGATTTATGGCAAATTTTTGAAAAAAACTTTTTTTCCTTCCCTCGCGCGCGGAACCTCGGCAACAAAATCTCCGAAATGCTTGAGTCACATTGTTGTAATATTTGCACCATTTTATATTAGCACATACATAGAGTTCTATATATGAAAAATGTGCCACCCAATTTCATGTAGAATACAACATAAAAGAACTCATGGTCATAGCTTTCATCATTTTTTAAATATTTGCAAATAAATCACAATAAATAAAAAAAAATCGACATTCGATCAACTTTGACTCGACCAAAATGGTCAAAAAGTGCAATTGTAAGCTAAAACTCTTACAGACTATTAATATTCAATCACTTACCTTCATTTTGAAACAAACTGGAAGTCTCCAGCACAATATTTTGATTTATGGTGAATTTTTGAAAAAACTTTTTCCTTCCCTCCACGCGCGATATCGGGGCCGCAAATCTCCGAAATGCTAGAGTCACATTGTCGTAATATTTGCATCATTTTATATTAGCCGTTATATAGAGTTCTATATATGAAAATGTGCGCATTTTCATGTAGAATACAACAAACAATAACTCATGGTCATATCTTTTATCATTTTTTTAAATATATGCAAATAAATCACAATAAATTGGAAAAAAATTGACATTTGGTCAACTCTGATTCGACCGAAATGGTCAACAGATGCAATTGTAAGCTAAAACTCTTACAGTCTAGTAATATTTAATCATTTACCTTCATTTTGAAACAAACGGGAAGTCTCTAGCCCAATATTTTAATTTATGGTGAATTTTTGAAAAAAAAATTTCCTTCTCTCTGCACGCAGTATCTCGGCCGCAAATCTCCGAAATGCTAGAGTCACATTGTCGTAATATTTGCACCATTTTATATTAGCCGTTATATAGAGTTCTATATATGAAAATCTGTGAAATTTCATGTAGAATACAACAAAAAGTAACCCATGGTCGTAGCTTATATCATTTTTGAAATATTTGCATATAAATCACGATAAATAGAAAAAAATCAACATTGTCAAATCTGACTCGACTGAAAATATCGAAAAACGCACTTGTAAGCTAAAACTCTTACAGTCTAGTAATATTCAATCATTTATCTTCATTTTGAAACAAATTGAAAGTCTATAGCACAATATTTCGATTTATGGTAAATTTAATAAAAACTTTTTCCTTCCCTCCGCGCGCGGTATCTCGACCGCAAATCTCCGAAATGCTTGAGTCACATTGTCGTAATATTTGCATCGTTTTATATTAGCTGTATATAGAGTTCTATATATAAAAATGTGCGCAATTTATCATGTAGAATACAACAAAAAAATCACTTATTGTCGTAGCTTTTATAATTTTTGAAATATTTGCACATAAATCACGATAAATAGAAAAAATCAACATTCGGTCAACTTTGACTTGACCAAAATGGTAAAAAAACGCAATTGTAAGCTAAAACTTTTACTGTCTAGTAATATTTAATCATTTACCTTCATTTTGAAATAAACGGGAAGTTTCTAGCACAATATTTTGATTTATGGTAAATTTTTGAAAAAACTTTCCTTCCCTCAGCTCGCAGTATCTCTACCGCAAATCTCCGAAATGCTAGAGTCACATTGTCATAATATTTGCACCCTTTTATATTAGCTGTTATATAGAGTTCTATATATGAAAATGTGCACAATTTCATGTAAAATACAACAAAAAATAACTAATGGTCGTAGCTTTTATCATTTTTGAAATATTTGCATATAAATCACGATAAATAGAAAAAATCTACATTCGGTTAACTTAACTCGACCAAAATGGTCGAAAAACGAAATTATAAGCTAAAACTCTTACTGTCTAGTAATATTCCACCACTTACCTTCATTTTGAAACAAACGGGAAGTTTCTAGCACAATATTTTGATTTATGGTGAATTTTTTAAGAAACTTTTTCCTTCCCTCCGATTGCGATATCTCAGCCGCAAATCTCTGAAATGCTCGAGTCACATTGTCGTAATATTTGCATCATTTTATATTAGCCATTATATAGAGTTCTTATATATGAAAATGTGCACAATTTCATGTAGAATACAACAATAAATAACTCATGGGTCGTAGCTTTTATCATCTTTGAAATATTTGCATATAAATCACGATAAATAGAAAAAAATGATATTGTTATAATACAATAAAGTTTCATACATACTTACCTGACAGATATATACTTAGCTAAGACTCGTCGTCCCCGACAGAAATTCAAATTTCGCGCCACTCGCTACCGGTAGGTCAGTGATCTACCTGCCTGCCCTGGGCGGCAGGACTAGGAACCATTCCCGTTTTTCTATCATATTTTCTCTCTTCCACCTGTCTCCTGCGGGAGGCTGGTGGGCCATTAATCGTATATATCTGCCAGGTAAGTATGTATGAAACTTTATTGTATTATAACAATATCATTTTTCATACAATGAACTTACTGTAGATATATACTTAGCTGATTGGCACCCTTTGTGGAGGGTAAGAGACAAGCTAATATGGAATAGACAGGTAAACAACATATGTTGAGGTATAAAAGAAAAACCTTGGTTCCTACCTGATAGGTGGTAGACTTCGTGGCTGTAGCCCGGTAGTCTGCATCACCTCAAGACTTAGCGAGATATGTGATCTATGGCTAAGAGTTCTTGTGGGTCTGACGATGGGTATATGAACCGCTTACTCTCGGCAGAGCCTGAAAGGACTTTGTCAATGGGTACTGGACCACTTCTAGACAAACACACCTTATGAAGGAGCACAACCAATCCCACCGACACTGATCCTAACCACCATGTTAGTATATAGAATTGTTCTGAGTTATCCCCCGAACTCATTACAAACAAAACCCATAACTCGAAACTAAAACGCATTCATACAAAAATTCTCAAAAATAAATTTTAATACTCCTCTAAAAGATATACACAAGAGTTCCTTACTGAACAACAGTGACTGGCCGCCAGTGCAGCCAACCGAGCCTCTTTTGTCAGCAGAAATCTAGAACATATCTAGTAATTATGTACAAAGTTAAGGATTTGGTGTTGCTCCCGTACCCAGTATCGTATCCGCCGATACGAAAGGCCCCAGAGAAAAACATTTCTCGTAGGTCACGCGAACGTCTTTAAGATAGTGAGATGCAAATACGAATTGCACCTCCAACATGTCGTATCAATGATTTTCTTTAGCGACATTTCTTCTGAAAAAAGAGAGAGACGTCGCTACTGCTCTAACTTCATGAGCTTTTACTCTTAAAAGCGGAAAAAGAGTCGTCAGGACAGAACTTGTGAGATCTGTAATGGACGCTCCTTATGAAGAAAGCTAATGCGTTCTTAGACATGATTCTTGTGGGGTCCTTAATCGAACACCAAAGACTTTGTCTAGAGCCCCCCATTTGTTTCTTCCTTTGTAAGTAGAACTTCAAGGCTCTTACAGGGCAAAGAGACCTTTCTGTTTCTCTACCTACTAGACTCGATAGCCTTTAATCTCGAATCTCTTGGGCCAGGGATTCGTGATGGTTTTCATTTTTCGCTAGAAAAAAGTGTTTCTAAACGAGAAGAAGGCCGAGTCTCTGTTAAAAGCCGACTTCATCTTCAAGGGCGTGAAGTTTCACCAACTCTTTTGGCTGTCGCCAAAGATAGGAGAAAACAAGCATTTCCTCGTTAAATCCCTAAACGAAGCTAAATGAGGAGGCTCGAATCTGTCAGACGAAAGGAACTTGAGAATTACATCCAGTTTCCAGCTGGGAGGAGTTAGTTCCTTAGATTTTGTCGTTTCAAACGATCTAATCAAGTCGTGCAGATCTTTATTATCAGCAATCTCTAGGCCTCTGTTTCCTGAGACTGCCGAAAGCATGCTCCTGTATCCTTTGATAGTCGATACAGATAAGTGAGAGACCTCTCTCAGGAACAAAAGGAAATCAGTGATTTCGGTTATAGAGGGTACTGGAGGAGGACAACTTCTTAGACTTAACACACTTCTAAAAACCTCCCACTTAGACTGATAGACTCGTCCTAGTGGAAGCTCTGCGGGCTCTAGCGATAGCGCTTGCAGCTTCGCGAGAAAATCCCCTCGCTCTGACAAGTCTTTCGATAGTCGAAAGGCAGTCAGCGCGAGAGCGGGGAGGTTTTTTGATGAAACTTCTCGAAGTGTGGCTGTCTGAGAAGATCCATCCTTCTTGGAAGGGATCTTGGGAAGTCTACTGTCCCACTCCAGCACCTCTGCAAACCAATCTGTGCTGGCCAAAACGGGGCTATCAGGGTCATTCTTGTCCCGTTGGACGCTACAAACTTTCTCAACACTTGCCCCAGGATTTGAAAGGGGGAAAAGCGTACACGTCTACATGAGACCAGTCTAGCAGGAAGGCGTCGACCACGAGAGCTCTTGGGTCTTCCACCACTGAGCAAAAAACTTCCAGCCTTTTGGAAAGGAATGTGGCGAACAGATCTACATGAGGAGTGCCCCAAAGATCCAAAGACTCTGACACACCTCTGAATGAACGGGTCCATTCTGTGTGAAGGACTGGCTTCTCCTGCTCAGTCTGTCCGCCCTGACGTTTCTCGTACCCTGAACAAATCTTGTCAGGAGGGAGATGTTCCTCTGGGAGTCCAAAGTAGCAGATCTCTTGCTATTTCGTATAGGAACAAGGAGTGTGTTCTCCTTGCTTCCGAATGTAGGACAGGGCGGTAGTGTTGTCCACATTCACTTGGACCACACTGTTTGCCACAAAAGGTTCGAAGAACTTTAAAGCCAAGTGAACTGCTAGAAGTTCTTTGCAATTTATGTGCCAGGACACCTGTGCTGCCTTCCAGGTGCCTGACACTTCTCTCGGTCCTAGTGTTGCTCCCCAACCCTTCTCGATGCGTCTGAATATAACACTCGGCTTGGGTTCGGAACTTCCAGAGAAATTCCCTTGTTCTCTTTTAGAGGGGACAACCACCATTGCAGGTGTGGTTTCATCTCCATTGGAAGGAGAAAACTGTCGGAGAGAAGTCCCGTCTTCCAATTCCATGATCTCCTTAGGAAAAACTGAAGAGGACGAAGATGCAGTCTTCTAGAGGAAAGAACTGTTCGAGCGAGGAAAGGGTCCCTAGAAGGCTTAACCATTCCCTCGCCGAAGTTCGTTCTTTCCCTAAGAGAGAGAGACTTTCTCCAAGCCTCTCACGATTCTCTCTTGCGAAGGAAATACTCGAAAACCCCGAGAATCCATCTGAATCCCCAGATAGACCAAGTTCTGTCTGGGGATCAGTTGTGACTTCTCGAGGTTCACGAGTAGTCCCAACGCCTTTATCAGGTCTAGGGTCAAAGAAAGGTCCTCCAAACACTGTCTCTCTGTTCTGGCCCTGATGAGCCAATCGTCCAGGACGCCTTTGAGGTGAAGAAACCTCGCCACATTCTTCATCAGGTTTGTGAAGACCTGAGGAGCTGTGGACAGGCCGAAACACAAGGCCCTGAACTGAAAGATCCTTCCCCCCGTCATGAAACGGAGGTACTTCTTCGAAGAAGGGTGAATCGGGACATGAAAATAAGCGTCCTGGAGATCCAGCGACACCATCCAATCTCCTTGACGTAAAGCCGCAAGGACTGAGGCCGAAGTCTCCATAGAGAACTTCTTTAGAACGAACTTGTTCAGAGCGCTGACATCTAGTACTGGTCTCCAGCCCCCCGAGGCTTTCGCAACCAGAAAAAGCCGATTGTAAAACCCCGGAGAGTTTTGCTCCAGAACTAATTCTATAGCTCGTTTGTCCCACATTTGATTCACCATCAGACGAAGAGTATCACCCTCAGTACAGGGTCCCTGTATCTGGCTGACAGTTCCCGCGGAATAATAGTCGTATGGGAGGACTGTCCTGGAAGGGGATAAGATATCCCTTCCTGATTATGGACATCGAAGAGGCGTCCGAGTTTATGAATGTCCAGGCGTCTGCAAATTCAGAAGCCTGGCACCCACTGGTGTTTGGAGGTTGTCTGTCTCACTTCCCTTTCTTAAAGGGACGGGAAGAAGCTTTACCTCTCCTCTCAGGACCTCTTCTTTTAGAGGGAGCTCTGGAGGGAGGGCCTCCTCGAAAGGGCTGAACCGTAAAGTAAGCGTCCGGTTTCTTGTCAACCGCAACTAGGGGTCTCTTCTTCCTTGTAGTTTTGAAGGAGAAGATCCTGTGTCGCCTTTCTCAGTCAGTGAGCGAGAAATGTCCTTCACTAACTGAGAAGGAAACAAGAAGTCTGACATGGGACGCGAAAACCAGGGCTGCTCTCTGTGAGAGAAACCGCCTTGGTTAAGAAGGCACTAAAAATACTCTCTTCTTAAGGAGTACCGCTCCAAAGAGAGAGGAGATTTCTCCCGATCCGTTTGTACTGCCTTATCAATACATGACAGAATACTAAGAATGACTTCGGGGTCTAGACCTTCCGAGTCATGAGCCTTCTTAGACATCAACCCAAGGGACCAGTCTAGGAAATTAAACACTTCCAAAATATGGAAGAGGCCCTTGAGGAGATGATCAGTCTCAGAAATCGCCCAAGTCACACGAGCTCCATTCAAAGCGTGTCTCCGCGATGAATCAACCAAGGTTGAAAAAAGTCCGCTTCAGCCGCCGCTGGGAGAGAAAGGCCCATGTTCTCCCCAGTTCGGTACCAGAAACCTCTTTTACCAGAAAGTATGGCTGGAGGCATACAGAAGGTGGTTCTGCCCAGATCCTTCTTCGACAACATCCATTTGTCAAGAGACTGTAGAGCTCTCTTCATAGAGATCGTAGGTCTCATCTTCAACACTGACGAAGACTTCGGTACGATCGCACTCGAAAACAGTGATCGAGGCGAAGGAGGAGCCGCAGGAGTCAACGAATCTCCTAACTCCTGCAAAAGAAGGTCCGTCAGAACTCTATAGTTAGAGAAGCCTTCTCTACCGTTAACCTCGTCTTCCGAATCTACTTCCACCACCGTGCGGAGAATCGGCTTGAAAAAATGAGAGGATCTTCACCAAGTTCTCTCTCTACTGGCGACAAACTCCTACTAGGTGAGGGACTCATAGAGTGAACAGATTCTCTCTCAAGTCTACTAGTAGTCTCGCGTCTGCTTGACTTAACATGCCTGGAAAGCTCTTCGCGCTTGGGCTGGCGCCATCGCCCTTGTCTGGCGCCTCGCACTTGGCTGGCGCTTCTCGCTTGGCTGGAGCTTGTTGCTTGGCTGGCATCTCGCGCCTGGCTGACGCCTCGCGCTTGTCTGGCGCCTCACGCATAGCTGACTCCTCGCGCCTGGCTGGCGTCTCGCGCTGGCTGACTCCTCGCGCCTGGCTGGCGCCTCGCGCTTGGCTGGAATCCTCGCGCCTGGCTGGCGCTTGCGCTTGGGCTGATTCCTCGCGCCTGGCTGGCACCTCGCGCCTGAGCGTATCCTTATCTAGAGCAACTCGCTCGGATAGCTCCTGACGCTTGAAAGAATCTTCGCGCCTGGAAGACGTCCCACGCTTGTAAGGCTCTTCATGCCTGGAGGACGCTTCACGTCTGGCAGGCGAAAGAAGACGAGACTTCTTAATAGGAAGTCTAGCATCTTCTTGCGAGGGGGATCCCTCGAAAGAACTCCAACCAAAGAGGCTAACTGCTCTTGTACTGCTAGCAATATCCTCTTGGAAGCCACACCAGCGTCCTCTTCAATAGAAGAAGCAGGAGAACTCGAAGGAGTGCGATCCTCAACTACCAATCGAGGAGGCGTCGAGACCAGCTTAGCCTTCTTGATAGAGAGGGGCTTCCTCCGAGAAAAAAAAGCGCTCCGGGCTCGAGTCAAACGCGCGTTCTTTCCAGTGCCTTTTCAGTGGCCTAGAAAGATCCGAGTCCTTCTCTAATGTCTTATCGCTTGGCGATAGACTTTTTGTTTTTTCCTTACGCTGTTATCCGTAAGTAATGTTTGGTTCCTCTCATCTCCCTTGGATATCTTAGTAGAGAGGTTCTTTCTTGTCTAGAGGAGATGATTCAAAACAGGCTAGTTGCACAAGTTAAACAACTTTATTCTGTAACTCCATACTAGGAGATGCAGCTCGGTCGGACGACCGATATGTTTGACTCTTGGCGTGGAACTGCCATTCTAAAGCATCGCGTCGATAGCGGAACATTAGCTATCTCAGCAATTCATATAAAAAACACATACGTAGTCTGCCGGCTCGGAAGTTACAAGTTTCCGGCGTAGGTTAACAGGTCAACCGCTTCCCATGGAAGTGTTGTGCAAAGTTATCATAACATAAAAATGTTGACAAAGCTTTGAGCTAGATCAGGCTACTGCAGACAGTGCATAGCGTAATCTAAGGTCTGCTTTGGTCACGTAGAACCCTCCTAATGCCATGACCCCAGGTCACGGTTTATATATAATGTAATTCTTACATTAGGCTCGGTCTGCTACCTATTCAAGCCTTGAATAACAAAAAAAAATTACCTTAAACATTGTTTATAGGAGCGTGCGCGTAACATACTAAGTGATTAAATGCACAAAAAGGTTCTGTTACATACCCTTGTTGACATATTCAAAACAAAGATAAATGCATGGAAAATATAGATCCATGTTTGGTAATAATAATGATTATGTACCCAAAAATAATAAAATGGTAAAAATCAAAACATGTATACAGGATTAATATGATAACATGTAACTGATTAAGAATAATGGTTACTAATAATGATTATAGCATGATCATGGATAATTGTTAAAGAGTACTTGTCACTCTTTATAATAGATAAATATAATTGTATAATAGTATAACAATGTAATTCTGCAAGAAATTCAATATATAGGGCTGATATGTTTATTAGGTGCCCGAAAAAATACCTTTAGGCATATATTATGTATAATATTGGGCTATAATGATTATTAGGTGCCCTGGAGATACTTTAACTGTTCAAATGCAAAGCGTGAGTCTTTCTTGTCCTACATTGTTGCCAGCATACGGACCGCTTTTCACACACAAACACAATTCCAGACAATTCCCTAGGCACGAAACTGAAATGGCCAGGTTCAGGCGGCCCTAAACGCAAAAGACTTGAGTTTAACGGGATACGTCATCCAGACGGGCCAGTACGTTCCCTTGGAGATCCTTCTGTTTACGCCTCAGCCTACGCCAAGCAAAGATGTTGACGGCGATAACCAATATGGCCGTCACGCTGAACACGGCTAGCAGAATGTAGTAGCGAAGATTTTCTCCACCTGCATAAGTCGATGACGCGTGGGTCATCTCAGCAGTTGCGTCAGACGATGAGCTACTCGCGTTGTATGGGAGAGGTAGTGATGGGATGATCGTTGTCGCCCACGTGTAGTTCGCGAAATACGCCTTCTCACGTATTATCGTGTTGACCCCTCTGACGGTATAATTTGTAGATGTCCCCGTACAAAACCATCGGCTGCTACGAAGATAGGGGCATGGGCGGTGGATGTGTCCGGACACACGACGTCGAATCCGGCCTTATCATAACGGATCCAGGAACCATTATTCATCCTGTAATTGAATTTATTACCGAAAAAAGGATAAAGTTTCCCCAGACAACCTTCGCTTGTATGAGAGAGAGAGCCGTTAGCACTATGTCCTAACTCACATGAATCCGTTGATATAGGATAGAATTCAAAAGAGTCAGCTGTACAAATTTTATTATTCATGGCTTCTGAACAGTGAGTGAGTTTATCTAAGTCTTTAATGACTGTAAATGATTCTTATCAGAAGAAATCAGTACATGCCCGGTTAAATTGGATATTACTGGATTTGAGTTATTCGTCATAAAAGTAGGAAACGGTGCTATTTTGTATGATTGCCAAGCATCGGAAGAATCAAAAGGAATCGTGATCATAATTCTATAATTTTCAACGCTGACTGATATTAGGCTATAATAGAATTCTACTTTATGGGCATCCAATAAAGGAATATAACCTAGCTTGTCTCCCGTCCGTTTTCCAAAGTTAACGTCAAATCTTTAATAGGCATGAGGTGAGGCGATAACACACCCTTTGTTGCTAACGTAATTGCTTCTACGTAATCTTTTGACTTTTCAATAAAATGTGATATTTTCACACGGATATGATCTATTTTCGAACTATAGTAAGCTAAAGTAGCCAGCAAATGTTGAACTTCCATGACCTGATCGATCCATTTGAATGTGTCATTAACGATATTCATTATTTGATTGATCGAAGATAATGGCTGCGAAGTTCTGATAAGGCCAGTTCCGTTTTGTGTTGCAAAAACTCAATTCTTTTATTTTGATTATTGATCTTGAGGCGATTTGAGATTCCTAAACCTAGATTCGCAATGATCCTAAAAATGTTTAGTCCAGCTAGAATAAGCGGGTTGCGACGCTCAACAGTATTGTGCCGCACAGACCACATCAGCAGGTCACGAGCGAGTTCTTCTGCCTCGGCGGTTTTATTTTGTATGTCATAAGACAACATTTCCGCGACGTTTAGCGTTTGAGCAAGTGAAATCTCTGAGTTAGCATGAAAATTACGTTCATGCATTTCCTTAAGGGAAATACCAAACCTCATCAGGTCATTCTTTAAGTTAAGGACGTCATCTTCAGGTAAGAAAAATGGCCTGCATATCTACCTCGATAACAATATTACTTGACACGATGTATACATCATCGATTCTTCTCGATAATCGAGCCATGATTAAATTCTATGTCTTTAGTCCTAGCACTCTTTCCATACAACAAAGATGTCTGAATACACAATATCACTCCTAACAATAACAGATCATTTTGAAAACCTGCAATGAGTAAAACAGATGTAATAACTCGCGTAAAAGAATAGTTTACATACAATATGATTAATAGATATATATATATATAATTATATACAAGTTTCATAAATACAACCATTTTTCCCGTCACTCCATCTACCTTTCTTTAGATTCTGATATGTGCCATGGGACTATTCTCACATCAATGGGGTTTGGATACATTTTGAACCCTACTCTATTGGCCGTTAAATTTTCTAAAAATGTTAAAACGGTCCTTCAAACTTAGGTGTCAGTTTATAGTTCAACCTTTACGTACGTATACTTGTATGTATACCCTGATCGCCCACGGCATATGTTCTAGTTGGCTTAGCTTTTATCATGATTTTTTTTCATTATTATCTGAGCTTCTTCTAAATTCTTACGAATTATATTATATCGACTTATGCTTGCATCCATAACATCCTTTAGAGGATTTGATAAATTAGTTGTAGGCTTTAAGATGTGGAAAGGCGTTCGGGCCGGGATACCGTACAGTGCCTCGTGCGGTGTCATTTTAATAGATACGTGATACGGAGTGATTAAGTGTGCTTAGTACCGCAGGTATGGCAATGTCCCAGTTGGGATCTGCCCCCCCTAAGGTGACCCTTAAAATGTGTTTAAAACCTTACGATTTGCCCTTTCCACTGAGCCCATTAGACTCTGGGTGATAGATCATGGTATTGACTTTCTTTATACTAAAGGATTCGCACAAGAGTTAAGGAAATGATATTGAAACTCCCCGCGCCGAGTCTGAGATAATGATGTGTGGAATTCCATGCTTACAATGTAGCACTCGTAAAACTTTCCTAGCGCACTCGACCGCGGTTTTTGTTTTAAGCGCTATAAGTTTCTGTATATCGAGTCAAAGCGTCTATAATTACTAGGAGTGCTTATTTTCCTCTGTCTGACATCGTAAATCTGTTATAAATCTAAATGTACTCTTTCAAAGGGTTTGATTTGGCACGGGTAGCCCCTAGGGCCCCCTGGTCATGTCTTCGTGTGCCCTTTGTATTCTTGACAAGTGCGACAATTTGCTATGTGCTTTTTTTATATCTCTAAGCATCGTATGCCAATAAAATAAGGATTTGGCTTTCGTGACATTAGGGTATAACCCGGGTGTCCGTGCAGTGGATTTTCATGCAACCACTTTAAGACAGTGGGTATGAGTGAGATAGGCACCACCACCTGGTTGTTATTCACTGCGGTGTGTTGCGGGTTTTCCTCGTCACAGATCTACACAGGAGATTTTCCTGTAGGATATAATTCTGTTGCTTATACTTTAGGTATTCTTTTCCCTTCGGATTTCCGTTTAACGCAATGATGATTTTTTCTATTTGCGGATCTTTTCTTTGTTCTGTCTGTAATAGTTCAGCACTCCAGCCCAGATCTTCCTGTTCGGATATAGTTTTAACAACGGGCATGGAGGTTGAGATATCTATTAATTCAGCTAATGGCTCGGTACAAGATGAAGAGGGGTTGCGTGATAATGCGTCAGCAATGATATTTGCTTTTCCCAGGTAAATACCCGATCCTCGCGCCAAAGTCCTGAATGATCATGTGCCACCGAGTTCGCTTGGGGCTGTGACTAAAGCCTTTAAAGAAGTCGGTTAGGGGATTATGATCAGTGAGAACCTTGACGGATATAACCGTAGATTATGAATTTAAAGTGCACGAGTGAATTAACAATAGCGAGCCCTTCCTTGGTCTATTACTGCATATTTACTTTCGGAAGGTCTCAGTTTATCGTGAATAAAAAGCTATAGGGAAAAAACTGTCTATCATATTGTTGAAGCAATACCCCACCTACTCCTAGGTCTGAGGCGTCTGTTGCTATGAAAAAAAAAATTCCTTATGGAAGTCAGGAAATTTCAAGATAGGAGAAACTACACAGTTCATCTTTCAAATTTATCGAACGCCTGTTGATGAATTTCAGACCATACGAAATCTACGCCCTTTTTTATAAGATCGGTTAGGGGAGCGGCTATGATGGAGTAGTTCCTAATGAACCTCCTATAGTATCCGCTGCACCCCAAAAATTGCTGTATTCCCTTGACGTTAATAGGTATCGGAAAGTTACGGATAGCCGACACCTTATCGTGGACGACTTTAAGACCTTCACTAGAAACCGTGAAACCTAGATAGACTAGTTCTGTTTTAAAAAATTCACACTTACTTATCTTTACCCTTAAATTATGCTGCCTTAACCTTTGTAACACTAACTCCAATTTACGTAAATGCTCTTCTAATGTGTTGGAAAAGATTACTAAGTCATCCATGTAGGCATGTAAGATATCTCCCAACAAGTCTCCAAACACGACGTTTATTCATACGAGTAAAGTTATAGGAGCACAACGTAAACCAAAAGGCATACGCAAAAATTCATAATGTCCCCTGGCTGTGCTGAGGCAGTGTATGGGATACTTTCTTGTTCCTTCCATCGGAATCTGATGAAATCCTTTAGTAAGTCTAGGCTCGTGAAATATTTATTCTGGCCTAGTAAAGATAGGATATCATCGGTACATGGTACTGGGAATCTGTCAGGGATTGTTTCTTCGTTTAAACGACGAAAATCTACGCCATATGCCGCCAAGTTCGATCTTTTTTCGGTACTACTATTAACGGAAAATTATAAGGGCTGTTTGATTTCCGAATGACTCCTTCCTTTAACATTTTACCTACTTCCTCTGTTATCTCATTCTGAAATTTCATAGGAAGTCGGTACGAAGGTACATAGATTACTTTCTGTTTGTCCTTGAGCCTGATTTGATGCTCTATGACATCCGTTTTTCCTAAAGTTCCATTCGTAGTGGAAAAAACATCATGATATTTAGTTAACAGATTCAAAAATTTCTGCTGAATTTCTTCTTCTTTGAATATCTTTATTGATTTTCGTCTATAGATTGCAAAAGGGTTTCATCCGCGACTGATTGAGCGTGATTTATCTCAGCTACGGTAAGAATGCGATGTTTATAAACTTCGGCATCCAAGATATGTTGATTTTGTAGGATTACTAAAGTGGTATTCAAATGATTACAGACTTCGATATTACATTGCTGTTGTGAGCCGACTGTATAAACGGCTTGTGTGACGGATAATCCGTGTGTTTTCAGAGTTTCGGAAAGGATTAATGTTTCAGATCCTGGCAAGGTTCTTTTTACACGCACTAATATATTTGAAGTTACGTTAGGTTCGAGGGTTTGCGTGCAAGCTGATATTACGGGTGAGCGAGAGTTCTGTTGGGTTGCCTGTATTATTTCTTGGTTCATGAGACAGGTGATTGGTTCCGTAATGTAAGTGACAACTCTGTCTGTCTCTTTATTATCCAAAACAGATTTTAGGGTTATTAGAAGACCTATAGAATTTCCCTTTGATATACACGCCGTGTTTTGCAGGTGCTAAGATAATATTTTGAGTGCCCATAGACGGGTATCCGATAATTACTGCGGGATACATATGAATGTTTTGTACAACGACAAAGGTATCGGCTACGTGCGCTTACCGACCTTATACTGTACATGAGTTACGCCCACAACATTTAATTCATTATTCCCAATGCCTGAGAGCCTTATTCCGGACTTTTCTATAGGGAAATTTGAAAAGAGTAAATGATGAGTCCTTAAATCCATTATATTACGTGGACTACCAGAATCAAAGAACAAAGTGAATGACTTATGGTCCAAATTTACTGCATGTAAGGTTGGTCGCACTCGTTTTGACTAATAATTGCATGAATTTGTTGCAAATCTACGGGAACCTGCACAGATTTTTTTGATTCGGCCGTGTGTTTTCATAGGAAAATCAATTGTCTCACAATGATCTGATAAATGATTAAACTGATTTATTTGATACAAAAGATGTTGATATTGATGACCCAACATCGCCCTCTCCCCCCTTGGAGTGAACTACGTGGCATTTGTTTTGTTTATCACCCTGAAAATTCGCTGCCCTTGCGAGTTCTGGCTAGACGGCCCAGGAACAGAGGTACCTGAAGCACGATTTGTTTGTTTCTGCTGTTGTGCAGAATTTCCATTTGGTTGTTTCTCTTATAGTACTGAGGACCCTTCTTTTTATTTGCACTAGCAAACTGGTTGCGTGTTTGTAGCGTTTGGCTGTTTGATTCCTCGAGTAGCAACGGTTATATGAATGAGTTGAACTATTGTGTATTGAACAAAAACGCGTCCGACAGTCTGAAATCATGTGACCTGGTCGTTTACAGTTATAACAAAACCATCCCTGCAACTTGATTATTATTATGTACCACATTTACTTGTTGTGGTTTGTTCTCTTTTTTGCAAAAACTTGAATGAGCGAAGGATCTAGGTCGGTACATTTAGACATGTGTTTTTTTGATTTGTTTATACACATCTAATTCCGTACTGTCGGGCTGCAATTTTTTATCAAACACCGTACTAACGCTTCAGGCAACATTACAGGATAGACGTAAGGTAGATCAAAACGGATAAAATCTTTCACTTTGATGTTAGCACCCGCAACCCACCGGAGTTACATAAACTATCCTGATATTCATTTAGCCGGTCGGCAATTAGCGCCGCCCGCTCGACAACATTGAGCTGAGTCATGGAGGCTTGGTTAAGGATATTTCTCAATGCCAATACTACATCTAAAGCCTCTTCACCCCCATACACGGCACGTAACCTATTTTTGAACTCGTCCCATGTAAGCGCTTCTTGGAAAGAAACCCCCCTTAGATACGCACTTGCGTCGCCTTTCGCAAAGTCAACGAAGCTCTTGGCTTCCTGTAATTGTACTGCTGGTCTGTGATGCTTTTTGCATTTAAATGAGCGTCTAGATGAGATCCATGCCTCAACATTTTGAGGCAGGAACCCATTGACCCGACTTGAGAAGGGAACGATCGCTGACCTCGCGCTAACGAGTCACCACGTTGGGGTTTGCCAGCCGGAGTGGTTGCCATTTCGGCTTTCACTTTTTTCTTATCACTTCTATTCCTTGCAATCCTATCAAAATATCTATAAGAGTACACTCGACCACTACGTAAACGCATAAGCAATGTACTTTATAAGTGTGTTATAATAATAGGAAAATCCCCAAAAGATACAAAAATACAGATAATATGATCAAAATATTATACGGAGAATTCCGCAAGAAATGGTTAATGACAACGAGAAAAGAAAAAAAAAAATTAATCTGCGGGCGAAAACTTCGTAGTTGAAGATAAGTTCTGTAATGAAAGAAGATTAATATGGCGAACAACTCACCCCCAGAATACTGGACGATCGACTCTTGATGAACAACACTTCACTGAGGAAAAGACCTGAATAGATAAAATGGTACTTAGCTCCAGATTATATTGCGAAGGATTGTTGACATGGGATGACGTCACAGTTCCTGTCCACGTCTCGCGTCGGAAGTCGTGATGACGTCACGGTCGTCTCTCGGTGCACGATGCTCTGAGAAGTCCAAGATTGATGACGTCACAGCCTCCGTCCTTGCACTACTGCGGTATAGCTGTCCACTCTGCGTCCTTGCTCGCGAAACGGGTGATGTTCCCTGTGTTTGTTTTCTTCTTTCCGTCGATGTTCGATGCCGCCCTCGTCCGTAGAATTCTCGAGATAAGTGATAACTGTTGCTCAAACGTCAGTGTTAAATGCTTGTATTCTCTCGATGAAGGACATAGTTGCGTCTTCATAAACTGTTGCGTTGATTGAAAGATCCCGTTTCCTCTGTTTCGTTTGATGTTGAAGGTGGAAGTTAGTTCTTGTAGACCTTCGGTCGGCTGATATGGGTCATGTTAATTATGTTCTTCGTTTGCTCGCTTGCCACCACTTTCTCATGTTCTTCGTTTTTCCGCTTGCCACCACTTCTCATGTTCTTCGTTTTTCCGCTTGCCACCACTTTCTAATGTCTTATCGCTTGGCGATAGACTTTTTGTTTTTTCCTTACGGCTGTTATCCGTAAGTAATGTTTGGTTCCTCTCATCTCCCATGGATATCTTAGTTAGAGAGGTTCTTTCTTGTCTAGAGGAGATGATTCAAACAGGGCTAGTTGCACAGTTTAACAACTTTATTCTGTAACTCCATACTAGGAGATGCAGCTCGGTCGGACGACCGATATGTTTGACTCTTGGCGTGGAACTGCCATTCTAAAGCATCGCGTCGATAGCGGAACACTTAGCTATCTCAGCAATTCATTCCTATAAAAACACATACGTAGTCTGCCGGCTCGGAAGTTACAAGTTTCCGGCGTAGGTTAACGTTAACAGGTCAACCGCTTCCCATGGAAAGTTGTTGGCAAAGTTATCTAACATAAAAATGTTGACAAAGCTTTGAGCTAGATCAGGCTACTGCAGACAGTGCATAGCGTAATCTAAGGTCTGCTTTGGTCACGTAGAACCCTCCTAATGCCATGACCCCAGGTCACTGGTTTATATATAATGTAATTCTTACACTTCCACCCTCGTTTAGGTGAAGGAGAACCGGACGACGAGAAACAATCTCGTAGACGCTTCTATTAAAGCGGTCTGAGCAGACCGTAGCGAACAGAACCTGCTGAAGGGACGCCTGACCGTTGGGGATTCCCCACAACCTCCGTACGACTTTCGACTTTCCTTCTCCTCTGGGTATGTGAGTTTGGAAGAGGTCTAGGCCTGGGAACATCGCAGGAACGGTCAGACGCCCCTCCACAACACTGGGAACACTCACTCAATAAGTAATTCACTATCACTTCCCTTACCTTGCATGGCCGCCATTTTTTGTCTTCATTTTACGAAGAGTAGCCTTCAGATTGGCGATTTCAGAAGCGAATCCGAATGCAAAGCCTGTGAGGGTTCAGATACATAGGGAGAATCAAAATCATTAATAATAGGAGAGTTAGACTCAGAAAAAGGCTCAATAGGCCTTGTACTCACACCCTTTTGTGCAGCCCGTCTAATTCTATCCCTCTCTAACTTCTTCAAGTAAGAAGTTAGAGTCTTCCATTCATTAGCATTCAACTTTTCACACTCAATACAGGTGTTAGCTAAAGAACAGTCAAACCCCCTACACTTACGACATACAGTGTGAGGATCAACCGCCAAGCCTTCGGTATCCTCACCTTGCAGCCTACATTCACACACACTCTCACCTAACTACCTTTAGAATCATAACAAATTCTATCAGAAAAATCAAAAGCAAGTCCAAATCCAGTCCACAGTAGCGAATGCCAAAACAACGATCCAGTACGTCACCAAGAAATCCAATATAGATGATCAAAAAAGTCTTGAAAAGCGAATTCCAGTCAGGAGGTAGTAACAACAATGTTGATACCACCGGCGACAGAGAAAATATGATAGAAAACGGGAATGGTTCCTAGTCCTGCCGCCCAGGGCAGGCAGGTAGATCACCTGACCTACCGGTAGCGAGTGGCGCGAAATTTGAATTTCTGTCAGGGGACGACGGTAGTCTTAGCTAAGTATATATCTGACAGGTAAGTTCATTGTATGAAAACAGAACATTCTGTCAACTTTGACTCGACAAAATGGTAGAAAAAACGCAATTGTAAGCTAAAACTCTTACAGTCTAGTAATATTCAATCATTTACCTTCATTTTGAAACAAACGGGAAGTCTTTAGCACAATATTTTGATTTATGGTGAATTTAAAATAAAACTTTTTTTCTTCACTCTGCGCGCGGTATCTCGACTGCAAATCTCCGAAATGCTTGAGTCACATTGTCGTAATATTTGCACCATTTCATATTAGCCATTATATAGAGTTCTATATATGACAATATGCGCAACTTCATGTAGAATACAACAAAAAAATAACTCATGGTTGTAGTTATTATCATTTTGAAATATTTGCATATAAATCGCGATAAATAGAAAAAAATCTACATTCGGTCAACTTTGACTCCAACGAAATGGTCGAAAAATGCAATTGTAGGCTAAAACTCTTACAGTCTAGTAACATTCAATCATTCACCTTCATTTTTTGAAACAAACCGGAAGTCTATAGCACAATATTTCGATTTATGGTGAATTTTTAAAATAAACCTTTTCCCTTCCCTTCGCGCGTGGAATCTCGGCCACAAATCTCCGAAATGCTTGAGTCACATTGTCGTAATATTTGCACCGTTTTATATTAGCCATTATATAGAGTTCTATATATGAAAATGTGCGCAATTTCATGTAGAATACAACAAACAATAATTCATGGTTGTAGCTTTTATCATTTTGTAATATTTGCATATAAATCATGATAAATTTTAAAAATTCGACATTTGGTCAAGTTTGACTCGACCGAAATGGTCGAAAAATGCAATTGTAAGCTAAAACTCTTACAGGCTAGTAATATTCAATCAAATACCTTCATTTTGCAACAAATGGTAAGTCTCTAGCACAATATTTTTGATTTATGGTGAAAAAAACTTTGTTTTTTTTTACGTCCTCGAGTTACAAATTCATGACATTATTGTGATAATATTTTCTGTGTTGCTTTGATCGTTTTACAATTTGTTAAATACCAAAATGATTGCAATTTAGTGTACAATACAAAAAAAATTAACTCATTAGCTTTAATCGTTTTGCTCACAGCACGATTTGCATACAATTATATATGAATTTTTTTTTTGCGCTGTCATATTCCAAATATTTATAAATGATAATTATATTTTTTTCCTTTCTGATGGTTGCATACTAAACTTCAGGCAATGACAAAAAAAGGAGCTAACAACGAACTCTTAATCTTGAAAACTAAGCGTGCTGTGATTTTTTTTAAAAAACTTTTTTTTCCGCTTCGGCGCTCACTCCTGAACCCCGCAGGCATACGGGAGATGATTTCTGAAATACCACTAAGGCGTTTAAGGGATATTTTGCCAATACTGCCAGATCATATCTTTGATTTAGCTTACTTTTTTATTGCAAATTCTTGTAATGATTTTGAGATGTATTAGAACTCTTGGTAAGCAGCAGCAATTTCATAACTAGGATTGAGAATGACTTGCACTTGACTGTAGTTTTTGTGGAACACAGGTTTGTATAAAAGAACTGACTGTGCAATGTTTATAAATTTTGAAATGATGACCAGTGATAACTGTATAATAGAAGAAGGTGCTTTAAGCATCTGCAGTCCTGTGGTGGAGGTATATTCTCTATATTCTAAGGCTTCATCATTGAGGTTTGTGCTGATATTTTCTTCAAGGGGAGTAGCTACACAGACAGACGAATGGATTTGGATGAATGAATGGATTGGGAATCTGCTATACACTGGGATTCTTTTCACCTCCTATGCATCTGCCTGTAAATACAGAGGTTAGCACTTCTCTTGGCACTAGTAATCACTCATTTACGAATATTTCACTGCTCTTGCAATAGTTTTGGACGAACCATAGCAGGTGACTGATCTCCCAGAAGCAATTACCTTAAGGGGGGGATCCGATCCGCCCTATGATGTCTACATTTTTTTATTTATTACGCAAACTACATAATTTTCATATAGTTTTTAGATATATATAATACCTTCATCATATAAAAATTTTCAAGTCATTTGATCAAAAAACTTTTCGTTTTTTATTAGCAAAAATCATGATTTAAAAAAAAAAAATTGGTAGAGTTTTCTCCGCTAATATGACCTCAGTTGTATTGAAAATCGTACCATAAAAACTTCTTTATATACGGAACAATTCTGTGTGGCAGATTTTTTTTATTTTTTTATTTTTTTATTGATGAATTTTTTTTTTTTTTTTTTTAGTCTAGACACTCAAAAAATTCTAAAAAAAAAGAAAAAAAAAGAAAAAAAGATATCAAAATTCTGTCACATAGAATTATGGGATTTTATTCCTCTTTCCAATGATATCTTTCTCTCTTAAAATTAGGATTGGGAATAAATAAAACCGACCGTAGTGGCAATGGTTACCGACATGCGCATAAGTATGTTTTTGAGTTATGAGCTCCAAAGATTTGCTATGTAAATTTTCGCTTTTTTCTTTTTTATAAAAGTCAAAACAACATTATTATAATTACTTTTATTTGTACTTTTATTGTTGATTCTACATCAAGGACGTGGTCCTACCCCTAAAAGTGGTGTTAATACCCTCAGCGTGACACCAGATAATGATGTTGACGGCGAGACATGAGCAATGAGGGCAGCTGAAAACAATTAATTTTTCTTTTGTGTTTTTCTTTCAGCACACTCCTGGCCTTCGCTAATTTTGCTAGCCATAGTTGCTGAGTAGCCTTCTTGATCTTAGGTAACTTCGGCATTGCTATAAGTTCACTAAGAAGTTATAAAACACAACGTAAATAGCTAGTAACCAAAACGCAAGTGCCTACGTGCATGTAACTGCTTTGACGTCTGTGGCGTAACTGAGTCATTCTCCGAGTCTCGCCTATAATAACCGCTACTGAGCAGCTCGCTTCTCGCCCAGTGTCACACTACCTTTCATTGCTACCAGATGTATGAGAATTTCGAAAAAAATCTTAAAAAATCACTGTATATATGCAAAAATAAACACGCAAAAACGATTCTGTCAAACTCAAGTCATACAGACGACGCAGTTACGATGACGTCATCATTTAAAAACCCGCTATATCTTCATTATTTGTGAAAATAATTGGCTGAAACTTCTGGAAAGCATGCACGGCATGTTCTGCATAGATACAAGTAATAACTCGATTTTTTATTTTTTCAAGTTGACATGTCCTCCGCCATAGAGGTACGGTCCCCCTTAATAGTATCTATTACAGTAAGGGAAGTCTCAAGCTTGCTGCTTCAGCAAATCCTTATTCATAAGTAAAGCCTGCTTATATTGTAACCACCAAATCAAAGAATTGTGAGCATGCTCCTAGTCCCTAAAAAAGAATGTCTTACACTTCTAAATACCTTCATTCTACCGTTATTTCAGGTATTGCAGGCTAAACAGGTTTTCCTGATCCTTGCCATTCCAGATCAAGCACTCATAGATCACTAAGCATCTCTTCTCATCATAGGGATAGCAATGCTGTGAGTTCCAGTGGCATTGGTGCTTGTGTTTAAGAGCCAGCTCTAGCCAGTGCTTTCCAGCTGTAACTTTTATCGTAACAATACCTCTCCTAGTCCCAAGTTTTTACAGGTTCTCACTCCAATCTAAAGTCAAGAACTAGTATGGTTTCTGGTTCAAAATATGAGCACTAAGTTTACTGCCCAAGTGATACCTAGTACATATTTCTCTTGGAAGGGTAACAGACCATCCACAGACCCCAAGTCAGACACAAAATTTGCGATCCCATTTCCCCTCCATGTTAAACTGATGAATCCTGAATATTTCAATCAAGTACATTTCTGGGCTCAGCTCGTGTCGCCCTATGAAAGGATCCTTAATATCATTCTTTCTAGGTAAAATTAATCTAAAATTACCAGAGAAAAACAAAATTAAGAAAATGTCAGTAAAACTGACTCGCTCACTCTTAAAAAGAAGTGTCGGTATGATAATAGGGGCGAGTGTGGAACACTACCACGAGACAATCACCAATTAGAACTTCCAATCAGAATACCCCCCCAAGAGAGAGCGATACCAACGGCGATGCAGCCGCTACTACTACTACTAGAGGACGCCACGGACAGCAGCGCCCCTAGCGGACATCCTTAATTTTTAGCGCTAGCGTCAAGACGCCAATTTTTCTTGTGCTGTGCTATTTCTGGATTTATCACTGTATTCTACCATGGAACGCTCAGCTATTGCCACGGCTAAGTTAAGTAACTCATAAGTAATATTTTACCATGTTTTTATCTTCCGGGTACCAGTATTTTCCTCTTAAATAGGTCATATACGGTTCCCTGGTTGTCTCGTTGGCGGCGCCATGCTGCCTCGTAAGAATTCCCGGTCCTCCATACTGTGGGGACTCTTATACTTATGGGCTTACTATATTACGTTCATTGTTTTTACATCGAGTTTTAGCATAGGTTCAGCCCTCTACCATTTCTCTTAGTTTGGTATTTAGGGCTATTATATTATTCCGCCCAGCATCCCGGCTCTTGCTCTTCATCGGCTATCGCTGGCTCCGAGTAGGCCTCTGTTTCTTGGAACAGTCTGCCTCCTCCTGGGCTTCTTTCTCTTTTACTAAAAGTGTCTTTTCCATCTTTTCGATGTATATTTATTACATTTAGGGTGTTAGGCTAGCCTAGGTGCTTGTTCCTTGTATTGGTACAGCCTGGTTCACGTGGCCCTCTCACGGTTGTGTTGCTCGCGGCCTAGGCCACTTGCGGTCACGTGTCCCATCGCACCTTACCCACCTGCCCCCGCCCTCCCCTTCTGGTATAGGGAGGAGCTGGGGTGGGGAACCCCTCCCTTGGTCATGACAACCTCAGTTGCCTTCTCTCACTACTACTCTGAGGCGGCCAGGGGTTCCTCCCAGCGGGGGGTATAGGGCGACCACTCATGAGGTACCGGGTCTCCATGCGGTAGTTGGTGAGGCGGGGAGGAGTAGGCCATCCCTTCCCCCCTCTCTCGCTCCCGCCGTGTTACACCGAGACCTTCCTCCCCCCCTCCCCAGTTGCTCAGCCACCTGCCTCGCTATACGAAAGGAGCCTTCCGTCGCAGCCGGGGCACCTTTGGTTATAGGTTACTGGCTCCGCTAGCGGGCGGGGTGGGCACCTCTAGTGGTCGGTTGCTTGCCTACTATATCCTTACATCTCTCCCCCGCTACCGGAAGGGAGCTTGCTTCTTACCCGCGCACTCTTCTAGTAGACGGGCGGAGGGAGGTTTGTTTTATTATTATTATTTTTAAGGATATACCCTAATTTTACAATGAATTGTGTTATATGATTAATTTTATCTTCCATCCCCGCCATTTTCCGTCGTGGTTTCCTTTTACCACCACTCCTGGTTGGTTTCTCTTTTGTGTCTCCGCCATCAGCGGAGCTATAGCCTAGAGCACTCAACCAACCTGGTTACCACACGTATTTTGGCGGGGCTCTGGTTTAATCTAACTTTATCGCTCCGGCACCAGCGGAGCATCTGTTAGACTGTAAGTGTTTACCTGGTACTATGTATCTTTCCACTTACAGGCTACCAACTGTCAGGTCCCAGCGTGCAACGCGACGCTGTTCGACCCCTGTGGACACGATGAGTGTAGGTCTCACGCCCCCTGTGCCACGTCTTACAACGAGATGATCGTCTGGCACCCAGAAGCCTGCGCCATCTGCTACGACCTGGTCGGTCAGCTGGGAGATGGGGTAAGTCCGCTATAGGCTTCCTTATTATTTTACTAACAACTTTTAGTCATAAGTTTGTTAACCCCGTTCCACCATTGGAAGCTAATCTCGCCTTTCTTTCAGGCTACTGGTGTGAGGGAAGTCGCCCTCGCCACCCTGAAAGCGTGGGTGGGCGGCTTCGGGAAGAACGCCGCCAAAGGCCAGCCCTACATTCTGGATAAGAAGCTGGCCGTCCAGATCTTCCCCGCGGGCAAGTCGACCGGTTACGTTGACCCCCTTGTCCGTGCCCCCTCTGATAGCCTCCATCCAGCAAGACCTCCAGCAATCCTTTGGGTGTCGTAGCCTCCCAGGAGTCGGTCCCGGACGTCGCTGCCCTTGGACCTTAACATCGAGCCCATGGCGGTAGGGGTGGAGGATTTGTTGGTTGAGGTAGGTGTGTCGGGCGCCCAAGGTCTTTCCTTGGGTGCTTCTGGATCTTCTCCTGTCCCCTCTTCAAGTGCTTCATTCCAAGGCTTTGTGGGATCTGAGATCCCTACCCGCTCTCCCGCTCTCTCTGTACCCGCAAAGGTGAAGGGACAGAGAGAACCGAAGACTCTGGCCAAGACAACTTCGAAGAAGTCGTCTTCGTCTTCTTCGGCTAGGAAGTCGTCGACTTCCTACGCCGATGCGGTGAAAGCGAAGCCGAGCTCTTCGTCACTCAAAGAGCTCGAGAAGCAAGGCTTCTAAGGAGAAGGCGCAGCGCGCCTCCCCGCCGACCCACTGCCTTCTCCCGCCTCCACCGCTTCCACTCCGGCTACGCCGGTAGGGGTAGCAGGTCCTAGCACCTTTGATCCCTCTGCTTTCTCAGCAGTGGTGATGCAACAGGTGGGCGAGCTGGTTGGCTCGCAAGTCTCCGCCCTGGGGACACGGTTCGAGCAGATGTTTGCACAGTTTGTCAAACAACTCTGTCTCAGTCAGGCCAGTCAATTCAAGACCTTTCTAACAGGATGAGAGAAAATGAGGACCGAGTAGCCGGGCTATCTCAGGTTCCTCTTCCAGTCTCCCCAGCGTCAAGCACTGGGATTCTCCAACTCCCGCCATATGACTCTTTGCCAGCTTTCTCTATGGAGAACCCATGGAGAGTAGCTGCCTACGCTCCTTTCAAGGATGGGATGATCTCTATCCCGGAGTGTGGAACTCGAAGGATTGAGGACTTCGAGTTTTACCCTCCGGGTCTGACGCAGCCTTTCATCGGTTATGCTAGGCTGACGCCAACGGCTCTGACGAGGGAAGACAAGATCTCTAAAGAGTCGGTCCTATATAGTAGAGATCATGCTCAGCGGGAATGGGTTCACTGCTTGAGGACTGGGAGTGTACGAACACCAAACTCCAAGCCTACAAGAGTCCCTTCACTATTTTCGCGACGGAAGAGGAGGTTCTCTTCCGTTCGCCACGAAATTAGTGGAGAAGTCCCTTCAGGCAGTCCTCAAGGATGAGCCCATCCCACAGTTTGAGGGAGGCGGAGTCTACTTCTCCACTCTTCCCGCTTTCGGAGAATTGTGGGAGAAAACTTGCCAGCTACATTCACGCTTGGTAAGCTCAAACCGGACTGCGCCATGGACCAGTTCGCGAGAAACTACAGGCTGCCGGATTCCCTAATCCAGGCAGAGTTTGATGCGCGAACCAGGTTTGGCATGTCCTTCAATTCCCTTATAATTACGGAAAATGGCTGCCCTCTCTTATGCTACGGAACCGCTGTTCAGATTCTGGCGAAATCTCAGTTTCAGACGGTACTAACGGACATTTTGACTTCTTCCAGGCTAGGAGGAACTGCCGAAAGCATGTTCTACAAGAGTGTACCTTATTAGGCATGAGCCGAATAGACTCTTGGCCTCTAGCATGTGGGGAGCGGATCTCTTCCCAGAGTCCGCGGTCAACGAAGTACACCCACGAAGCTGCTAGGCTCAACCAGAGCCTTAGAGCTAGGTGGGGTATTTCCTCGAAGAGGAAACAAAAAGGATTCCGTTCCCACTGCTGGTAAGAAACCGAAGAAGGCTGGTAAGAGGTTCCAGCCATATAAAAACTCCAGCAACAGCAGCAATTTGTGCAGGCGGTCCCGTTACCCAACAAGGACAACCTGCTAGTTCAAAGCAGAATCAGCCTATCCTCCTGTTGTCCCCTCAATCTCAGCCATCCACCTCCTACGCTATCTCGCCGGCCTTCAACCCTGCATATGAGCTCAAGGCTACAATCAGCCGAGAGGTAGGGCGAGAGGTTACTTTCGTCAGCGTGGCGCAGGAAGGGCGACAAGGAGCAGGCAGTTCAGAGGAGGGCGTGGTGGCCAACCCGCCCATCAACAATGAGGCTCCCCAGGTAGGAGGGAGGCTGTTCCTCTTCCGCCACAGGTGGGGTTCAGCAATTGGGCACAGAGCATAGTGTCCAAAGGATTGGGCTGGAGTTGGATCAAAGATCCTCCTCCAATCAAATCATTCCACCAGTTACCGTCAAAGGAATTGACAGATTACGCGGAAGAACTCCTTCAGAAAGGAGCTATTGCGAGAGTCAAGCATCTAAAATTTCAAGGTCGCTTATTCAGCGTGCCAAGAAAGGCTCAACAAAAAGAAGGGTAATCTTAGACTTGTCAAAGCTAAAACTCTTTCATTCGTTGCGACAAGTTCAAGATGCTACCCTCTCGCAAGTAAGGACCTTACTTCCGCGTGGAGCCGTCACATGCTCCATCGATCTTACAGACGCATTCTATCATATCCCTATAGCCAGGCACTTCCGCCCATTCCTAGGATTCAGGCTAGGAAATCAAACATTCTCATTCAAAGTGATGCCCTTCGGTCTGAATGTAGCCCCCAGGTATTCACAAAAATAGCAGAAGTGGTTGTTCAACAATTGAGAGCTCAGGGAATCATGGTAGCAGCATACCTCGACGATTGGTTGATCTGGGCACCAACAGTCGAGGAATGTCTCAAAAGCCACCAAAGGTAGTTCACTTTCTGGAACATCTGGGGTTCCAGATAAACAAAACGAAATCCAGACTTACTCCGGAATCTCGTTTTCAGTGGCTAGGAATCCAATGGGATTTGTCTTCCCACAATCTGTCAATTCCAGTGGCCAAACGGAAGGAAATAGCAAAATCTGTCAGACAATTTCTCAAATGCAATCAAACGTCAAGAAGAAACCAGGAGAGAATCCTAGGGTCTCTTCAGTTTGCTTCGGTAACAGATATCCTTCTGAAAGCAAGGCTGAAAGATATAAATCGAATTTGGCGGTCAAGAGCAAACTCCAAATATCGAGACAAGTTGTCAGTAATCCCACAGATCCTCCGCAACCAACTACGGCCTTGGTCAAAGTAAAGAACTTAGCAAGAAAGTACCCCTTCAATATCCCCTCCCAGTGTTTAACCATTCACACGGATGCATCCCTGTCCAGGTGGGGGGGATACTCTCAGTTCAAACAGGTTCAGGGGACTGGTCAGTTCAATTTCGCCAGCTCCACATAAAACGTGTTGGAAGCAATGGCAGTATTTCTTACTCTGAAGAGACTGCTTCCCCCCCGAAGAAGTCTCATCTAAGGCTAGTTTTGGACAGTGCAGTGGTAGTTCATTGCATCAACAGAGGAGGGTCCAAATCCAAGCATGTGAATCATGTCATGATAGCCATCTTTGCATTAGCAACAAACACAAATGGCATCTGTCTGCCACTCACATGGCAGGAGTAAGGAATGTGATAGCAGACGCCCTGTCCCGGTCAGTTCTCTGGAATCAGAGTGGTCTCTGGACGACGGGTCATTCCAGTGGGTAAAGCGGAGAGTCCCAGGTCTCCAAGTGGATCTTTGTTTTCCTCACAAGCGAACCACAAGCTCCCTTGCTATGTGCCCCCAACCTGGACCCTCTGGCTTATGCCACGGACGCCCTGTCGTTGGATTGGAATCATGGAGGAGATTTATATTTTTCCTCCAGTGAATCTTCTCTTGAAAGTCCTAAGCAAACTAAGGTCTTTCAAAGGGATAGTAGCTCTGATTGCACCGGACTGGCCCAAGAGCAACTGGTATCCTCTTATTCTGGAATTGGGTCTCCGACCTCAACGGATCCCCAATCCCAAGCTATCACAATCAGTACAAATGAGGACTGTGTTCGCTTCCTCAGGAATTCTCCAGACCCTAACTTTATGGACTTCATGAAGTTTGCGGCTAATAAAGATGCTGATATTGATCCACAGAATAATTCTCTTCCTAGAATCAGATAAGAGAGAGTCAACCATTAGACAATATGACTCAGCTGTTAAAAAATTAGCATCTTTCCTGAGAGATTCGAACACTACAAACCATGACAGTTAATTTGGCTATATCCTTTTCAGATCCTTGTTTGAAAAAGGTTTAGCAGCTAGCACGATTACCACTCATAAATCGGCTTTGAAGAAATCTTTCAAGTAGGTTTTCAGATAGATCTGACTGAATCTTATTTCACATCTATCCCTAAAGCCTGTGCTAGACTTAGACCTTCTCAGAGGCCTACTACAGTTTCATGGTTTCTTGAATGATGTCCCTCAAACTAGCTTCAGATACTGACAACTCAATCGTTGTACATTCATATGCTCCTGGGAGACATTATTCTTATTAAGCCTAGCTCAGGAGCCAGAATTTCAGAACTGTCGGCTCTATCCAGGGATGCGGGTCATGTGGAATTCCTCCCATCAGGAGAAGTTCTACTTGCTCCGGATCGTAGCTTTTTAGCCAAAATGAGGATCCTCTTGCAAGGTGGGCTCCTTGGAAGGTTATCCCACTTCCACAGGATCCTTCTCTCTGCCCAGTATCAACTCTTAGAGCCTTTCTATCTCGTACTTCTTCAAGATCCTCAGGTGCTCTCTTTATGAGAGAAAAAGGTGGTACTTTGTCAGTAAAAGGTATTAGACAGCAAATCCTTTACTTCATTAAACAAGCCACCCTGAGTCATTTCCAAAAGCACATGATATCAGGGGAGTAGCCACCTCAATTAATTATTTTCAACATATGAACTTTGAGGATCTTAGAAAAGTTATCTGGATGGAAAATCCCCGACAGTCTTTAAACGGCATTATCTAAAGTCCTTGGAATCTTTAAGTTTTCAGCAGTAGCAGCGGGAAACGTTGTTTCCCCTGATACTGTATAGTAGTTGTAGTATAGATCCAGGTCTCCTTTCTACCTACATCATCCAACATGCCTCACCCTATCGCCAGGCTACTCGAATATCTAGCCTTAGCCTTTTGTTAATCATATAGTGGATTGTCCCCCCTTATTTTTTTTTTGCTAGGGGGACATCCACACTTGTACTGATGAATGTACTTCAGTGTTACCTACCCTTATTTTATGCTAGGGTAGGACACAATGTGTTTGTATATATTTTTTGCCATACTTTATATTAATGATGGACTTCAGTGTACCTACCCTTATTTTTATGCTAGGGTAGGACACAAGGTTTTTGTATATTTTTTTGTAAATGTGTTAAGTAAATCCCTTTATTTGTTTATACACATGCATCTCTGTAATTTACTTTAATTACCATTTAAGTACTTTAAGACTACTAACGTTCTATTGTTTTACTGTTTAATATAAGTTAGTTTAAGTGCTTAGTTTTGTATTGATGTAATTGATTTACTTATATTATATCCATCATTTACACTGCTTTTCATTGTTCCTTTTTCCCATCTTGTCTGTTTCTCTGGTTACTCTTTCATAGGCCGACACGAGCTGAGCCCAGAAAAGGGATTTTGGACAAAGGAAAAAATCTATTTTCTGGGTGATTGGCTCGTGTCGCCCTATGAAACCCCCCTTTTTTGATGTGTTCCCCCCCTTGCAGGACAGATGTTTTTAGATTAAGGATGTCCCGCTAGGGGCGCTGCTGTCCGTGGCGTCCTCTAGTAGTAGTAGTAGCGGCTGCATCGCCCGTTGGTATCGGCTCTCTCTTGGGGGGATTCTGATTGGAAGTTCTAATTGGTGATTGTCTCGTGGTAGTGTTCCCACACTCGCCCCTATTATCATACCGACACTTCTTTTAAGAGTGAGCGACGTCAGTTTTACTGACATTTTCTTAATTTTGTTTTTTGTTTTTTCTCTGGTAATTTTAGATTAATTTTACCTAGAAAGAATGATATTAAGGATCCTTTCATAGGGCGACACGAGCCAATCACCCAGAAATAGATTATTTTTCTTCGTCTTTTTTTTTTTTTTTTTTTAAAAATCCCTTTTGTCAAACCAGGATTAAGCCCTTCATTCCTTCCTTGGATGACAAAAAAGTCATGTTTATACATATACCAATTTCTGTACTTCATAAGCAGCAGCAATAGAACCGTCCTTCTAGCTCTATGCAGCAACAATTGTTGATACTTAATTCTCTTAAGCTTAGAGAACTCATACTGATTCTTAAACACTTAGCTTCCAGGAAGATAAACCATGGGTTCATACCTCCTTGAATTCTCATATGTGATTTCAGCATCTAAAAGGCAGTGCTATATGGGGATGATCTTCAGAAGATTAGAGCAGCACCAGACAATGGAGTAGATTAAGAATTACCTCAACATGATGAGGAATGCTTTATTGAGACATCAAACTGGACCTGTGAAGTTAGGAGGATAGAGTAGTCTTAGCAGATGAACCTTGCTCTACCTTAAAATCTGAGGATTTTTCATAAGGTTTGAGCTAAGGATGCCATCCTTGAGGGCTGTACAGTGAACCCCCTGTATTTGCAGACTCTAGATTCGCAGACTCGCGTATTTCTCTTTGGAACATATACACCCCTTACCACCGGAAAATTCGCCTATTCCCAATATTTTTCTATGAGAAATATTCACAATCCTAGTTTTTTTTTAAATCAATTTCATCATAAAATACACTTTTGTGATAAAACTATTACACAGGTATAAACATTTTTTAGTGGGGGTTTCTTCAGTTTTACCTAACAAAATGAGGCAGTTCTAAGTGTTTTTATAGAGGTTTCAATTATTTGCGGGTTCTAGCTATTCATGGGGAGGGGGTCTGGTATCTACCCCTGCGAATATGGGGAACACTGCAGTATGTCTATAGCAGGTTTTGGTTTTGAGAAACTCATGCTACTCTCCTGATTTTTTTTATGAGAGTTCCACGTTTTATAAATTGGACAGCTGCTCATTACATGACCATGAAGCCCTTCCAGGAACTGAAGTCTTAGCATGTGATTGTCCTAGGTCTGCTGCTAAAAAAAAATTCTGGAGAGATACTAATATAGGTGCAAATTGATGAGTAGATTTATGAAAATACATGCAAACTACTCAACAATGGCACTGAGAATCATGAGAATTTTCCCAGGGCCAGGAGGCTGGTAGTTTTCCTGGTAGAGCATCCATCCTAAATATTAGGATGTTAACCCACTCCCTGGAACTTCTGAACTACTTCTGAGATTTGTGATCTCCTTTTGCTCACATACTTTTGAGTCTAAAGACTACACATAAAAGGACAAGCACCTATTCCCACTTCATTAAATCAAAATATGTAACCTATAGTTAGATGCTATAAATACTACTTGGGGTGCTATGAGGACCTTAGATAGCACTATTCCTATTGACAGCATCAGTCTGATAGTATAAAAGGTTAGAAAAGGACTTTTATAGGACTAAGCCTTCTCCCTTTTTCAAGATTAGGCAAGAGAATAAGTTGGACCTAAGCTAGATTTTATCCACTAACCCAAAGATGCAGTAGGTGCCATTTCATCCTGGGGTTTTGATTTTGGGAACTAGCAATGGTCCGACACAAATACAGTGGTCCCCCCATATTCGCGGGGGATGCGTATCAGACCCCACCCCCCCCCCGAAAAGTTAGAATCCGCGAATGTTTGGAACCCCCCTCTAAAAATGCGCATAAACTGTCCTGGACATGCAAACACCAAAGTATCCCTTAAAGACCATCCTTCATCAAATATACATAAAATATCCTATTATGGTTCATATTAATCTTTGAAATATTATTAATACTATTTTAAAGTAAATCTTACATTTTATGTTTATACATAAATATCACAAATTCTTGGTAATTTGTATTTTTCCTAGCGATACTTACCTCGAACCATTCCATAGGAGATTCCCAGATGTCGATCCGGGTCCGACCGAAAAATTCTGGTTATATGCCGCACCCAGGTCAGGCCTATGCCAGGGGTCGAAGACCAAGCCATCCTAATGACCTACAGTCAGTCCTTCTTACTCCACTCCGAGGTGTCTCCCCTAAGCTTCAGCTGGGGCTGGAAGGAGGAGTTTGATTCCATGGTTCGAGGTAAGTAATCGCTAGGAAAATGTTTTGTTATAATACAATTAAGTTTGTTCATACTTACCTGGCAGATATATATATAGCTGTATTCTCCGAAGTCCGACAGAAATTCAAAACTCGCGGCAAACACGCAGTGGGGCGGCCAGTGGTAGTATACCCATTCCCAGCCGCTGAGGCGGAATATCAGGAACCATTCCCATTTTCTATTCATATTTCTCAGTGCCACTGTCTCCTGAGGGGAGGTGGGTGGGCACTTAATTATATATATCTGCCAGGTAAGTATGAACAAACTTAATTGTATTATAACCAATAACATTTTGTTCATGCAACTTACCTGACAGATATATATATATAGCTGAATCCCACCTTCGGATGGTGGGAAGAGACAGAATAGATTTGTAGTTAACTTAAATTAGTAGATGATGTACACCTTGGTTCCTCACCTGTTAGCAAAGTAGACTCTGTGATACTGTCACTTAAGCCTGCTTGTGCTTAATCAGAGTTGCCAGCCAGGTGGAGACCTGTAGTGCTGGTGCGCTCTGGATGCTCTGTCACGGGGACGTGACCTCAACGTGACAAGAACATCGAGCCATACATATGAGGGCAACGAAGCAACTGACCACCACCTGACCAACTATCCAAGACCCCCCCCCTGAACACTAAACTAAGAGATGGGAGGTCTTCACCAAAGACTCACCACACCAAAAAACACAACAACTAAAAGCTAACCTAAACCTAACTAAGGGAATAGGGATGGGAGAGAGCTACCTTCAGCCCCAAGACTGTGTCTGCAGAAACGTATGGCCCAAGAGAACAACAGTCCTCGTATATCGTTCTACATCATCTCAAGTATTGTGAGGCGAATACTGAGCTTGCTCCTCCAAAAGGTGGCGTCAAGGATGTCCTTGATCGACATGTTCCTTTGGAAGGCAAGCGAGTTTGCGACAGCTCTGACCTCGTGAGCTTTCACTCGCAAGAGGCTCAAATCGGTCTTCTGGTAAGACGAATGAGCCTCTTTAATCACGTCCCTCAGAAAGAACGCCAAAGCATTCTTGGATAATGTATATCGGGTCGTTTTAACCGAACACCACAGATTATCTGAGGGACCTCGTACCTCCTTTGTCTTGTGAACATAAAACTTTAGAGCCCTGAACAGGGCACAGGGCTCTCTCAGGTTCTTGGCCCACAAGGCTTGTCATACCCTTAATTTCAAAGCTCCTTGGCCAAGGGTTAGACGGGTTTTCATTTTTTGCTAAGAAAGTGGACTCAAAGAGCAGACAGCATTGTCACCTTTGAAGCCCACCTGCTTACTAATGGCTTGAATTTCGCTAACTCTCTTCGCCGTCGCCAGAGCATTAGGAAAAGAGCCTTCTTCGTCAAGTTCCTAAGAGACGCTGCATGGAGAGGCTCGAAAGGACTCGACATCAACAGTCTAAGACTAAATCTAAGTTCCAAGAAGGAGGCCTCGCCTGAGGTATCTGGGTAGTCTCAAACGATCTCAAGAGAATCGTGAAGATCTCTGTTGTCAGTAAGGTCTAGGCCTCTGTGTCGGAAGACTGCTGACAGCATACTCTTATATCCCTTGATGGTCGGGACTGCCAGCTTCTGCACATTCCTTAAAAAATAGCATGGAAAATCGGCTATCTGGCTCACAGAGGTAGTGGAAGAGGTTCCCTCCTTTCTTTCACCATGCCCTGGGAGGAAGCCCACTTCGACTGGTAAACAGCTTCTCGAGGAAGTCCTCCTTGCGTTGGCGATCGCTTTCGCAGCTGCTTTAGAAAAACCTCTCGCTCTGACCAACTTTTCGATAGTCTGAACGCAGTCAGACCCAGAGCGGAGAGGTTTCGGTGATATCTTGCGAAGTGGGGCTGTCTGAGTAGATCTTTCCTCCAGGGCAAACCGTCCTCGGAAAGTCTATGAGGAAGGACATTACCTCCGTGAACCATTCCTTCGCGGCCACATCGGGGCGATCAGGGTCAACCTCGTCCCCTCCGATGCCGAGAACTTCCTTACGACTTCCCCCATGATCTTGGAATGGCGGGAAAGGCATACAGGTCCAGGTTCGTCCAGCCTCCCAGAGCAGAGCGTCTATAGCGACTGCTCCCGGATCCAACACAGGGGAGCAATAAAGAGGCAACCTCTTCGTCCTCGACGATCGCAAAATAGGTCGACTAAAGGACGTCCCCATAGTCTCCATAGTTTCTCGACAGACGTCCTGGTGCAGCGTCCATTCTGTCGGCAGGATCTGATCCTGTCGGTCTGAGAATGTCTGCTCTGACGGTTCTGGACTCCTGCGATAAATCTCGTCAGGATCCTGATTCGCCTCGCATCTGCCCACAGCAGAATCTCCCTCGCTAAGAAGTAAAAATAGAGGACGGGAGTGTGTACCTCCCTGATTCTTTAGGTACGCAAGGGCCGTGGTGGTGTTGTCGAGTTGACTTGGACACCTTTTTTCTGCAACCTTTTGGCTGGAAGAACTGTAGCACCAGGAAAAACCGCCGCTAGTTCCTTCCACATTGATGTGCCAGGACACCTGTTCCCCCTCCAGGTGCCTGACACTTCTTCCCCTCCTAGTGTTGCTCCCCATCCCGACACCGAGGCGTCGGAAAACAACACTAGTCGGGGCTCAGAAGCTTTAGGGGAGGGACAACCCCTCTCGAAACTTCCGAGGATCTAACCACCATCTTAGATGGTTTTTCACCGATTTGGTGATCATAAAGGTCGCATCCAGATCCTCTTTGACTCTCCATTCTTCTGCCAAGAAAAACTGGAGAGGCCTGAGTAGTCTTCCCAGGGAAACAAACTTTTCCAGCGAGGAAATGGTCCCCAGCAGACTCATCCACTCCCTCGCCGAGCAAGCTTCCTTCCCCAGGAAGGGCCGAAACTCTCTCTAAGCCTTGCAGCTGTCGTTCCTGGGACGGAAACGCTCGAAAAGCCACTCAATCTATCTGAATCCCCAGATACACGATGGACTGTGTTGGGGTCAGATGCGACTTTTCGAGGTTGACCAGAAGTCCCAGGGACCTCGCCAAGGCTAACGTGAAGTGAAGGTCCTTCAGACACCTCTCTTCTTGACGATGCTCTGATAAGCCAATCGTCGAGATACAAGGACACTCTTAATATCCCTGCAGAATGTAACCATCTCGCTACATTCTTCATGAGCATGGTAAAAACCACCATCGGAGCCGTGCTTAATCCGAAACAAAGGGCTCGGAATTGCCAAACTTGTCCTTTAACACAAACCTCAGAAACTTTCTTGAAAGAGGTGGATAGGAACGTGAAAGTATGCGTCCTGTAGGTCCAAGGACACCATCCAGTCGCCCGGTCTCAAGGCTCCTAGAACCGACTGAGGCGTTTCCATCTTGAATTTTTTCTTTTCTATGAAAAGATTCAGCCTGCTTACGTCCAAGACTGGACGCCACCCCGACGACTGCTTTGGTACCAGGAAAAGTCTGTTGTAATATCCTGGTGACCCCAGGTCTAAGACCTGTTCCACCGCTCTTTTCTTGATCATTTGATCTAAAAGATCGAAAAGAATCTGACGTTTTTTTTCTTTCTCCTTGATATGACGGGGAAAGATCTCTGGAAGTTGAGGATAGAGGAGGAGGGTCCAAAAGGGGATCTTGTACCCCTGTTCCACTATCTTGAGGGACCACGCATCTGTATCTCTCTCTCTCCACGCCCCCGCAAAGAACTTTAGCCTGGCTCCGACCGGCATCTGAAGGACTTGATTTTCACTTAGAGGATTTAGGCTTGAAGGAAGCTCTTCCTCTTGAAAGCCCTCTCCTCGAGGAGCAGCGCCACGAAGGGTTTAACCTTCCTAGGTGGTCGTCCAAAAGACGACGTAGTAGGGACTGCGGGACGTCTGAAGACTGGGCCAAGAGGTCCTGGGTAGCCTTCTCCTGTAGGCTCACTGCCAGGTCCTTTACCATAGCCTGGGGGAAGAGATGGCTCGAAAGAGGCGCAAAGAGAAGCTCCGCTTTCTGCGTTGTAGAAACAGACCTAGCCGTAAAGTTGCAGAAAAGCGCTCTCTTCTTGAGAAAAGCAGTGCCGAAATGAGGACACTAACTCTTCCGAACCATCCTGACGGCCTTGTCCATGCAGGATAACACATTGGACAGCTCCCCCAGACTTAACGAGTCCAGGACTCCTAGATGAAGATCCAGGACTCCAAGCACCAGTCTAGAAAGTTGAAAGACCTCAAGAGTCCTTAACAGTCCTTTCATGTGATGATCAATCTCCGTTGGCGTCCACGAAATCTTAGCAGTCGATAAAAGGGACCTCTTCTGAGCATCGACCAGGACTAGCAAGTCCCCTTGGGAAGACGACGGGATCTTAACTCCTACTTCTCCTTTGGTCTCATACCAGATGCCGCCCCTTTCCCACTGAGTCTTGAAGGAGGAAGGCGAAAGTCGACTTGCCCTGATCCTTCCGACGTTCCATCCAATCTTGCAACTTCTTAAACGCCCTCTTGTGGACAAAGAAGTTTTCATTTCCCACAAACTCCGGAAACTTGTTTTTTTACAAGACTTAGATGACGAAAACTGAGAGGTGGAGACTTAGGAGCTGCAGGCTGTAAACTTCTCTCCAAAAGAAGAGCGTAACAGTCGAACCAGCACTTTGTAATCTGACACAGACGAAACCGAAGGCTGTTCCTCCGGAACAGCCGGACTACTAAGCTCTCCTTCCTCCCTAAGAGGCAAAGGAGATTGCACCTCTGGAGAGGGCGTGCGCCCAACGGGTCTAGCCTTCAACAAAGGCTTTCGAGGATTAAGTGTAGCAGCTTCTTCAAAGCGACCGACCTTCTGTCAATCCTTAGAGCTCAAAGAACGAAGAGCGTCTTGACCGCGCTGAGCGTCAAGAGAGCTACTCTAACGCTCTAGAGGAGCGTCCTTACGCTTTCCGCTAAAGCGTCTAGCTTTCGCTTTCAAAGCGTCATTCTGGGCGCTCTCGAAAGCCTTCTCAAAAGGCAGAGCGTCTAGCAAAACGTCCCGACGAGCGTCCTCAAAAGCGTCCTGCCGAGCCGTCCTCAAAGCGTCCTCCAAGGCGTCCTGCCGAGCGTCCTCACAAAGGCGTCCTGACGCGCGGGCTGATCAGGACGTCGAGAGGGAAGAAAAAGCGTCCTGTCCACGAGACTTCCTACCAGTAGAACGAGAACGAGGAAGCTCCGAAGGAGAAGCAAGCGGAGACAGAGACGAACGAGAACGGAGAAGGGGACTGCCTCGTCCTCTTGACAGGCAGTCTGGAGTCCTTCCTACGCTTAGGCTCGACTGCTGCTGGGCGAGTCTTCTGAGCCATTTAAAGCTGACAATTGGTCTTGAAGAGACACAAGAATATTCTTCGTTGGTGAAGAAACTAGAGGAGGTGAATGGGCTGAACCTGCGAGAAGACGCTAGGGGCGAGGGGACGCCTCCTTCCTTCTCACAGGTACAGCAACCTGCCTCTCCGAAGCGCGAGAGAAGCGCTTCTCAGCGTCGTCCTCAGACGACGTCCTACCTCTCTTCTGTGAAGGAAACGCGTCATACGAGCAGGAGAAGACCGCAACGATAACGGAGAGAGGGGACTGGAAGCGTCCTCGGCCCTCGGAAAAGTCCTTTTTTCAACGGACGCGAGTCTCTCCGAGCGCTCCACCCCTTGCGCGGGGAGGGCGCCTCGGAGGACGAAAAACAGTCCTTAAGGATGCGAGCCTGAGCACGCTCCTTGGCAGCCTGGGAACTAACAACAGGTCCTGCCGAAGGGACGCCAGATCGGTGGGGAGCCCGTAAACCCTCTTGCGGCTTTCGACATACCACTCCCTGAGTCCTGGGAGTCCGATAGAGTCTAGGCCTAGAGGCATTATGGGGCCGATCTGACGCCCCCTCCACAAACACTAGGGGCACGATCACACACGTTACTTGAAGCCCGTTTTCTGAAGGCCAACACTTTGGACTCTAGAGTGCGTAACGACTCTAGAATCAGAGAAGGGCAATTACTTCTCCAGACACAGAATCAGGGCCCTCAGGCAACAACACAGGATTAGGTGAAGCAAATTCTACTGGTGTTAATATAGGAGAAATGTTACTTCCCTTACCTTTCGTAGAACCGCTCTTGGAGGAAGCCCTCCTGATCCTATCGCGTTCCAACTTACGCCGATAGGACTCATACACCTTCCATCCATCATCGGTCATACTTTTGCATTCATTGCATCGATCATCAACAAACAACATGCCCCCTACACCCATACATACTGTGTGGGGATCTACCGATGATTTCGGTAGCCTCACCTTGCAATCACTCTTCACATACACTCTGAAGCTCACTGAACTTGATCCAGACATCACGTTCACAGAAAAGCCAATCCAAAATAAAAAAACAGTCCACTATCGCGTTTGCCAATCCAACAATCCAGAATCAATAACCAAAAGTCAATCCAGATACTTAGAACGAGTCAAATCCAAAAATCCTAGGCGGAGGTCTGTAAACAGTTGTTTACCGACCGGCGACAGAAAAAATATGAATAGAAAATGGGAATGGTTCCTGATATCCGCCTCCCAGCGGCGGGAATGGGTACTACACCACCTGCCGCCCACTGCGTGTGCCGCGAGTTTTGAAATTCTGTCGGACTTCGGAGAATACAGCTATATATATCTGTCACGGTAAGTTGGCATGAACAAAATACAAATTACCAAGAATTTGTGATTTGTTCCGATGCGAGATACTTCCCTCGAACCATTCCATAGGAGACTTACTCTTTAGGAGGAGGCGAAGGTTAGGGGAGGGAACAGCCCCAAAGGTGATAGGTCAGAGGAGGGGCGACTGCTCCCCTTAGAACTCAACCCAGCCCCGTTATCGTGGGTGGTGGTTGGTTCGGAGGGGTGCAAGGCAAGCCTGGTGCGGGTATAACCAAACCTTGACATGTAAAACTGTGGTTTGTACTGAGAACCATACGCACTCCTGGGTATCTTCCCTGAGTATCCTGGATTCCTCGCTCCAACCAAAGGCCCAGGATAACAAGGATAAGGATTATGGGGGGATTTGAGGAAAAGCCACACACACTCACATACACTCAATACACAACCGGCCCGTCCACTCCAAGAAGATTGGAGAGGTGGGGACCTAGACCTGTTGCTGGCCTGCCACCACGGGGCCAATCTCAAAGGCATCGAGCGACCTTCTCGTGCAGTCTTTAGATAGTGGGCTGTGAATGTCGACTGCCTATTCCAGACTCCTGCCCAAATCAGGACCTGGTCCACTGCCATGTTTCTTTTGAGAATGAAAAGGGACACCCCAATTCCCCTGATGTCATGGGGCCTGGCTCCCTCTGGAGGGGAAAGGCCCCCCTTCTCGTAGGCTCTCCAGATGGTTTCTCTCAGCCAAAAGGAGATGGTGTTTTTCGAGGCTGCCTTCTTCACCCTTCCCGTGGTGACGAAGAGGTTCTTTACCTCCGGCCTGAATCGGCTGTTCTTTTCCATGTACTTCCGAATTGACCTCACCGGACAAAGAGGAGATCCTTAGCTGGTCTGATTTCGGGAGGAGGGCAGGGATGGAAACTCACGAACCTGAGATCCGAGCTCGAGGGGTTCTGATTCTTAGCCACGAAGGAGGGGACAAACCTGAATGAGAGTTCCTTCCATCCCCTCGTGTGGGTCACTACATACGAGAGGCCGTGGAGCTCCCCCACCTCTTCGTGGAGGCCAGGGCTAGCAGAAACACTGTCTTGAGGGTCAGCTCCCTATCCAGGATGTCCTTGAGCGGCTCGAACGGGGGCTTCCTCAGGGAGTCTAAAAAACTATTGCAACATCCCAGCGGGGAACCAAGCCAGCGCTGGGAGGACACTTCTGCTCAAAAGCTCCTTATGAGCAAGGACAGAGGCTTCGAGTTCCCCAGATCCAGCCCTTTCAGGGAGAAGACCTGGCTCAATGCGGACCTGGCTCCTTTGACTGCCGGAATTGACAGGCCCTTGTCCACCTCAGGTAGGTCAAGAATTCTGCGATGTCTGAGATCTTCGCTCGGAGAGGCTCCAGGTTCCGCTTTCTACACCAGGCCCAAAAAACCTTCACTTTGCCTGGTAGTTATGTTAGAGGAGGATTCCCTCAAGTAACTGGACATGTGAGAAGCCACCCTCCCAGAAAAACCCTCTCCTATTTAACAGCCGCTCGATAGTCTCCAGCCGTGAAGGGAGAGGGCTGGAATGTTCCTGTGGAACCTCTCGAAGTGATGCTGTCTTAACAGGTCTGGCCTGGGGGCAGCTCCCAAGGGGAAGAGAGGCCAACTCTAGAAGGTTCCGGGAAACCACTCCTGTCCGGCCACCAAGGCGCCACCAACATCAGGGCCGCCCCTTTCGCCTTCCTCAGATGGTTGAGGACCTGCCTGAGGACCCTAAAGGGAGGGAACGTGTACATGTCCAGGCCGTCCCACGGGTGCTGGAACGCATCCTCCCAAAACGCGGCTGGTCCGGCACCGGGAGCAGTACACCGGCAGTTTGGTGTTTAGCCTTGTACAAACAGGTCCAGGGATTGTGGGGAGCCCCACTTCCCTATTAGTTCCCATCGCTACTTCGTGGGGTGTAGGGACCATTCGGATCCCACCACCTGACCCCCGCCCCGGTCTGCTGAGGCCGTCGGCGATTACGTTTTCTTGCCGGGAATGAATCTTGCCGTCAAGGAGGTCCCGATGGGCTTCGGTTTGGCTCAAGATCTCCTCCGTCAATCCGCAGAGATCCCTTGATCTCAGGCCTCCTTGCCTTCTTGACGTAGGCGACCACCGTGGCATTGTCGACATCAGACACACCGAGTGTCCTCCCACTGCCTCCTTGAATGCTTTTCCAGGCATGCTTTACTGCCAAGAGCTTCCAGTTTGTTTATGTGGAAGGTGCTCTGCTCCTGCGACCATATCCCCCGCACCGAGAGGGAATTCAGGTGGGCCCCCCCAGCCTGCCTTCGACGCGTCCGTAAACAGGAGCATCTCCGGGGGCACTGACCCGAGGGCACACCCCGACGAGAGTTTGCAGGATTCAGCACCACCACCGAGGGCCTTCCTTGCGCCATGAGATGGAAACCTGGCTTTTGAGGTGTTTCCTCCTTCTGGGACCACCCTACTTTCAGGTCCCATTTGTAGTGGCCTAATCTCAGCCTTCCCTGGGGGACTAGTTTTTTCCAGGGAGACTAGTGGCCTAAAAGCCTTTGCCACTCCTTTGCCGGTCTCGGGGGTGGCTTAGGAAGTTGCCAGGCAATTTTTTCGGAGGTTTGCCAGCCTGTCCTCCGAGGGGAGAAGCTCGCCCCACTTCCGTATCCAATTCCATCCCCAGGTACACCATCCTGGTGGAGGGGAGCTAGAAGGGACTTCTCCCAGTTTCACCATGATTCCCAGGGTTTTGCAGAAGCCAGGAGGCGTCTCTCTGTTCTACCAAGCGCTCTTTGAGGAGGAAAGGAGTAGCCAGTCGTCTAGGTTACCTGAGAAGGCGTATACCCCCTCTTGTGGGGGCCCAAGACGACATCAGGGAGAACACCCTCGTGAACACTTGCGGGGCCGTTGCCAGTCCGAAGCAGAGTGGACTTGAACTGGAAAGTCCGGTCCTCCCAACTTATGCGAAGGTACTTTTCTGGAGGACGGGTGTACCTGGATCTGGAAGTTATGCGTCTTTGAGATCCAGGGACATCATGAAATTCCCCTTCCCTCAAGGAAGCCAGCCCCCCCCACCACCGAGCATGGTGTTTCCATCTTGAAGGGCGTCTTTGAGGAATGAATGAGTTTTGAGGACCGAAAGGTCTATTGACCGGTCGCCACCCCCCCGACGACTTCTCCCACCAGAAAAAGTCTGACTGAAGAACCCGGGGGAGCGATCTACCACCTGCTGGAGGGCTCCCTTCTCCAGCAGTGCCTGAACTTCTAGCCTTAGGGCCTCCCTGTGAACAGGTTCCGAGGCTGAGAGGCCAGATTGGCCGGTCTCCCCTGTCCAATGGGAGCTTCTGGTCTAGAAAAAGGGGATTCGGTAACCGTCCCGCCCTGAGGACCTGGACTGTCCAGGCTCGGCTCCGAGATCCTCCCAGTTTCTGCCAACAGCTCGAGAGGCAACCCCCCCACCGGTGGCGAAAGACACGGTGGGAGGGGGCCTCGACTCCTACTTCCTCCTAGGGAGCGGGGGTTTGTTACGACCCCTCCTGAAGAAGTAGGGTGTCTGGACCTGAAGGGTGCCTGGAAGGAAGGGAGGGTCCCTGGGGGAGGGCTGAGTTCCCTGGTCTCTCCAGTTCCGCAGGGGTGATTCCGTGTGAGCCGAGAGGGTCCTATTCTGAGGCTTGGGCGGCCTTCACTAGGTCTTTTCGGCACAGACTGACGTAGGGGAGGGGCCCTATAAACGATTGGGCCTTGGCTGGCCTTCCTCCCCCGTTCCACAGACTCCTCCACTAGCTTCTCCGGAAAGAGAGCAGCTCCTTCCACTGGGGCGCTTTGAAAGGTCCTTAGCTCCCTCTCTGGAATGCTCCTAGGGAGTTTGGCCAGCACCAGAATCCCTCCTCAAGATCCAGTTCGCCCAGGACGAGCCAGTTGGGTCGTGAGGAAGCCCAGGGACTTACCCCCGACAAAATTAGTTCTTTGAATTGGGCAAGAGAGGCCTCGTCCCTCAAGTCGTGGAGGGTGGGGAACCTGGCTACCGCCCCGGACCACAGATCTAACCAAGAAGCCACATGAATCGAGGTCCACACTGTGACTTCCATAGCCATAGCCTCCTGGTGAGAGAAGGAGACTAGTCCCGACGTGAGCCTCTCTTCCGAGAGTCCGGGCGCTAGGGCTGCCAAGTTACCCTCCACGGATTTGGGGAGGAGAGGGGGCACCTCCCGGCCATATAGCCTCCTCTGACTCGGCTTAGACGCTGGGAGTAGCCTAGCCGAGGAGTGCCAACGTAAGGAGTTACTGGAGCCTGCAATGAGTTTCTCCACCACCGTCAGGGCCTTCTCCGTATTGTTGGACCTAGGGAGGCTGAGAGAGGGCTTGAGTTCCTCTGGGTCCCTGAACAGAAAGTCCACCGCCATGGATCTGTTGTCCTTTACCGTCGGGGCTGGCTCCTCTAGCCGGTTCATGGACCTAATCAGAGAGAGGACTCTCCTAAAAGTAGAACCTTCATCCACTGGACCCAATTCCTCCAGGGCATTCTGGAGTACCTCCTGGATAAGGGTCTCTTCCTCAGCGTCCCGCGACGGAGGAGAGGCCCCAGGCCCTAGCTGGAGGGAAGCTGGAGAAGCTCCCCGGAGAGGGGCTCCTAAACCCGGTTGCACACCGGTCTCCTGCAAGGGGGGATGCCCCGAACGCCTGGCCCACCCCGAGGAGGGACTCATACCTGAGCAGTGGAGGGGCTCTGAACCCCCTAAGGAGGTATCGGCTCTAGGCTCCACCCGTGAAGGCGACAATCGTGTGGGAACACAGAAGAAGGGAGCCCGCTCGGTCATGGAGGCCAACCCTATGGCTGACGAGACCGAGGCAGGATCCACCGGGACCGAGGGACGAGTAGGGAGGGAGACGGCTGGGAACCCCCCATGAGAGACCTTCCTGGGGGCCACTGGGGTGGGGGCCACCCTCGGAGAAGGAGAACGCCGCCGCCCCTGGGGGGAGTTGTCCCGACGCCTGTCACTCCCTCTACTCCCTCTACGATCCCGGCTACGATGATGAGAGCGGGAAGAGCCGCTCGAGGACGAGGAGTAACTACGTCTCCTGCGTCTCCCATGACGGCGTCTCTTCTTGGAGGAGCGTTTCCTCCTACGGGAGGATCGCTCCCTTGAGTAGGAACTTGAAGAACTCTCCCCTGACGAATCCCGACGTCTCTTGCTTCTCCTCCGGCGACTCCCGTCGCGGGGGGAACGTGAGGAGCGTTTCGGCCGCTTCGGGGACACCCCTATCACAGCGGGACCGCCCCTGAAGGCCGCTCCCAGGGCCATCCCCGGCTCCTCTGTTTTTTTTCCCCTAGACGGGAAGGCCCCAGGACAGGAAGGCATCGTCCCTCACTGGGAATCTGCCCCGGAGTACAAGGGAAAGACTCCCCATGGCAGAAGGGAAAAGGGTCGGAGCCGGGTGGTTGTGTGGATCCGTGACCGGGTAAACCGGCCCGGCTCCGGCCGCGAGTGGCGAGCTCCGCTCGAGAGCGGGAGGAGCCGCAGCGAGGCGAGCTGTAGCGGGGAGTGCCGTAGAGGGGAGGGGCGAAGCGGGGAGAGACGAAGCGGGGCGAGTCGAAGCAGGAAGCTCCGCAGAGGGGAGGGACGGGTCCCCCCCCTGCACCGATGCTAAGAGAGAGGACCAGGACCGCGGAAGCCTCCTGGTACCACCTGTTGGGGAAACGACTCATCGGGACCCCCCCTGGGGGAGACCCGGCAACGGACTCACCTAGCCCCCTCGCTGGAGGGGGCAGGAGAAAGAACCTGTAGAAAGGCGGGAGACTTCCTCTCCGACGATACCGAAGGAGAAGGGGCGCCGCCGTCTCTGCTGCTGCTCTCACTCCTCGATCCCCGTGAAATCTTCGATGACGAAGCTTTAGACTTCTTTTTCTTCTTAGTGGAAGCCAAATCCCACTGATACGAAGGCCAAGCAATGCACTCCACGCACGTGTTTTGGCTTTAGAGCAAAGCGCCCCCCCGCTACACGAATTACACAAAGAGTGTGGATCAATCAGAAGGGGCGAGAGAAAAGCTCCACAAGCCCGTCTTCAGGACCAGGCAACGACGTTGAGGCTCCGAAGCCGACATCGCACAAAAAACACGACACGCACACAAAGCACACGCACGGACAAAGGATAAGGGCCGGACACCGGACGAGCAGGGGCGTATGCACGCTCCTGCGACCAGAGAAGGACTGACTATAGGTCATTAGGATGGCTTGGTCTTCGACCCCTGGGGCATAGGCCTGACCTGGGTGCGGCATATAACCAGAATTTTCTTTGGTCGGACCCGGATCGACATCCGGGGAAGTCCTTCCTAGTGGAATTGGTTCGGAGGGAAAGTATCTCGCATCGGAACAAACATATTATGTACAATACTGAATGACTTAGTTACGTATGTGAAAAAAATTCAGTCCCCCCATAAGTATTCGGTCATGCACGTTTTCTTTCATACTGTTACTATCTGAGACATCCATTTTCTTTTTGTGAAATCACAAATACCAAATGTCTACTTAATTAAAGTATTATCCTACATCAAATATACCATTGAATTGGTATTATTAATATCATTTTAAAGTAATCTTAAACATTTTACCATTAGAAATATATAAACAGCCAATAGCAGAGAGAGAGAGAGAGAGAAGAGAGAGAGAGAGAGAGAGAGAGAGAGAGAGAGAGAGAGAGAGAGAGGGTTGTCCTTATTTAAAAGAGTGAAATGGATAGATTATTGTAGTTCTTTAAAATACTATCACATGTGAATTTCTGGGCTCAGCTCATGTCGGCCTATGAAATATCCTTAAGTTCATTATTTCTAGGTAAAATTATCCTAAAATTACCAGAGAAAAAATAAAATCAAGAAAATGTCAGTTAAACTGACTCGCTCACTCTATAAAAGAAGTGTCGGTATGGAAATAGGGGCGAGTGGGATCACTACCACGAGTCATTTACCATTTAGACCTTCCATCATAAAATCCCCACCTGAGAGAGCTGATACTAAAGGGGTGATGCGTCCGCTACTACTACTACTACTACTGACACCAAGCGGAGAGCAGCGCCTCTAGCGGTCATCCTTAATTATTAGCTCGACAACGCTAGTTGCATCTTTTTTGACTCGTGTTGTTTTCGCTCTTGGGATTTATCCTTTTCAACGATGGAACGTGCTGCTATCGCTTCGGCTAAGTTAAGTGCCTTCATAAGTTAATATTTTGTATTCCAGTCCTTCCCAGGGACCAGTATTTCCGTTTTTTTAGTCATATACGGTCTCCCGGTTGACTCGTGGCGGGGCCATGCCAGCCCTCGTGTTGTTAAGATTCCCGGTCTTCCATACTGGGACATCTTATGCTTATGGGCTCTATTTTACGTTCATCGTCTTATTACATCGTATTTTAGAGTTAGGACACAGCCCATCCCTTTTACCTTTTATCTCTTAGTTTGGTATTTAGGGCTATACTGTGTTTTTCTGGCCAGCATCCCAGCTCTTGCTCATTCATCGGCTACTGCTGGCTCCGAGTAGTCGACTGTTCTTCGGAATCAGTTCGCCTCCCTCCTGGCTTCTTCTCTTTTACTCAAGTGTCTTCTATCTTTTTACGATGTATTTATTATTTATCAGTGTTTATTTAGTGTTAGGCTAGCCTAGGTGCCTGCCATGTGTTGGTACAGTCTGGTTCACGTGGCCCCCTGTGGTTGTGTTGCTATCGCGTCCTAGGACCCACCTACGATCACGTGTCCCATTAGGCGCCTTACCCAACCCCTCCCCCTTCCCTACCGTCCATGTGGTAGGGAGGGGTCTGGTGGATCTCCTTGGTTGTCATGACAACCACCGTAGCTACCTCCCTCTCACCCTCCGAGGGGGCCAGAGGAGTTCCGTACCAGCTGGGGGCTAGGGTGACCCACTTGTCTCGTTGGGTACCGGGTTACCCGACGGGTAGTAGTAGGGGACGGGGGGGTAGGCCACCCCCCTCTCTCTCTCCCCCGACCCGCCGTGTTCACGCCGGGATTCCCCCCTTTCCCCCTTTCCCAACCCTTTCCCCTACCTTAACGGACGGAACCCCCGCTGAAGCCGGGAGCCCCTTCGGTTTTTAAAAGGTCCATCTGGCTCCGCCAGCAGGGGGCTTTTGGGCCCTCGGTAATTATACTAAGTGGTCTATATTGCTTGCCTACTATATCCTGATTTTCGCTACGGAGGAGAGCGTCGATCCTTACCCGGGCACTCCTCTAGTAGTTCTGAAAGAGTTCATATCTCATTCTATAAGGATATACCCTTTACTGATTACAATGATTTATTGGTTTTATTATAGTTTTTACGTACTATCTCGTCGTTCTCCATCGTGGTTTCATGGCTCCTCACCACTCCTGGTTGAAAAACTTTTTTCCTTGTCTCCGGGGCGTAAGCTGCAGACTCCAACCAACCGCCTATCTAACCACACGTTATTGTGGCGGAAGCATAGTTTAATCCTAACTTACATGCTCCGGCATGCAGCGGAGTCTATGTTAGGCTGTAAGTGTGCACTCTGATACTCATGTATCTCTCCACTTACAGGCTACCAACTGCCAAAGATCCAGGCTGTAACGCTTGTTCTGTATGACCACCCCTGCGCCCATGAAGAATGTAGGACCCACGCCCCGTGCCACTACCCCACAACGGGATGATTGTTTGGCACCCTGAGGCATGCACCCTCTGCTATGACCTCGTGAGTCAGCTTTTGGGTGGGGGTAAGCAAACTCCTGGACATATTTCCTGTTATCAATGATTTACCCTTAGTTTTAAGCTTCATATCGCCTCCTCTTCAGGCTGCCGCGTGAAAGAAGTCGCCCAGCAACCCTGAAAGCACTTGGTAGGCGGCTTCGGCAAAAGAACGCCGCCAAGGGCCAGCCTTACATTTTAGATAAGAAAAGAAGTGGCCATTTCAGATCTTCCCCGGAGGAGGCAAGGCGCGGGGTATTATGGGACCCCATCCTCAGCAGCCCCACTCATAGCTTCCATCCAGCAGGAGGTTGCAGCAGGCGTTTGGGTCCGTTTTTACGCAGGAGCCGTTCCAGACGTAGCTAACCTGGATCTTAATCTTGAGCCTATGGCGGTAGGTGCGGAGGATTTGTTTTTGGTTGAGGTAGGTGTTCGGGCGCTCAAGGTCTACCCTTTGAGCGCTCCTGGATCTTCTTCCGTTCCTTCTTCTCTTTTCAAGGCTTTTCTTCACGGGATCTGAGATACCTTCGCGGTTCACCTGCTCTCTCTGTACCCCCGAAGAGTGAGGGACAGGGAGAACAGAAGACCTCCATAAGACGACTTCCAAGAAGTCGTCGTCTTCTTCGGCTAGGAAGTCTACGACATCCTACGCCGACGCGGTGAAGGCTTAAAGCCTAGTCTTCTCATTCGAAATTGAGCTTCAAGAAAGCAAGGGCTTCTAAGGAGAAGGCCCGCGCTCCTGCCGAGCCAGTGCCTTCCTCCGGCATCTACCGGATCTACTCCGTAACTCCTGTTGGGGTGGCGGGACCTAGCTCTGTTTTATCCCACCACTTTTCTTTTCAGCAGGAGTGTTTGCAACAAGTGGGGAGAGAGATGTTGGCTCTCTCGGTACGAGATTTGAGCAAATGTTTGCTCAACTTTATAGTACCATCAACCAATCTGGTCAATCAATACAGGACCTCCTCTAACCGAGTTAGGGAAGCATGATGACCGTTTCGCTGGCCTACTCAGGCCCCTCAAGCGAATCCCCTGTGGCAGGTATGGGTCTTCTCCAGCTACCTCCTTATGAATCCCTACCAGCCTTCTCTATGGATAAAACCCTTGGAGGGTGGCAGCTTATGCCCCCTTCAAGGATGGCATGATTTCCATTCCGGAGTGTGGAAACAAGAAGGATTGAGGGGACTTCGAGTTCTACCCCCCCAGACTGACTCAGCCTTTCATTAGGTATGCTAGGGCTTACGGTGACAGCTTCTCAATAGGGAGGATAAAAATCTTCTAGAGAGACTGTGCTGGTATAGTAGGGATCACGCACAAAGGGAATGGGTTCACTGCCTGGAGGATTGGGATTGTACCAATACCAAACTCCAGGCATTTCAAGAGCCCCTCACTATCTTTGCTACGGAAGGAGGATGCTTCTCTTCCATTCGCTACTAAGATAGTAGAAGCGGACTCTCCAAGCAGCACCTTAAAGACGAGCCCACATGCCACAATTGAGAGAGGCGGAATCAACATCTCCGCTCTTTTCGTCATTCGGAGAATTGTGGGAGAACCTACCTGCCACTTTCTCAGTAGGTAAGCTTTGAAACCAGACTGTGCGATGGACCAGTTGGCGAAGAAGCTCCCGAGACTGCCGATAGCCTTATTCAGCAGAATTCGAAGCCCGTACGTAAAAGAGATACTTGGCTTAAATCTTTATATCACGGGATGCTGCATTTCCGAGCACGGAAACCACTTTTTAAAAATTACTGGCTTAAAATCCCAGGCTCCAGTCGTTCAGCTTGATGCCATTGACTTCTTTTCGGCTAGAAGGAACTGTCGAAAGCTGTTGCATGGGGGAAAGGCAAACTATTAGGCACGAGCCTAATAGGCTTCTAGCTTCCAGCATGTGGGTGCGGACCTCTCCCAGAAGCTTCTGTGAATGAGGAAAATCACGAGGCTGCTAGGCTTAACCAGAGCCTTAGAGCCAGATGGGGTATCTCTTCCAAAAGGAAGCAAGAGAGCGCCCCTGCTGCTGGTAAGAAATTGAAGAAAACTGGTAGGAGGTTCCAACCCTACCAGAAACAGCAGCAACAACAGCATTTCGTCCAAGCTGTCCCAGTTACACAACAGGGGCAGCCTTCGACTTCTAAGCAGACACAGCCCATTCTCCTGTTGTCTCCTCAGAATCAGCCCTCGACCTCATACACCGTCTCGCCAGCTTTCAACTCAATGTATGAAAGCCAAGCCTTCCCAACCTTCAACAGGTTCTCTACGGGGAAGCAGAGCGAGAGGTCACTTTCGCCAACGAGGCACAGGAAGAGCTGCAAGAGGCAAGCACTTCAGAGGAGGGCGCGGAGGTCAACCCGCTCAACAACAGTGAGGCTCCCCAGGTAGGAGGGAGGCTGTTCCTCTTCCGTCACAGGTGGGGGTTCAGCAAATGGGCACAGAGCATTGTGTCCAAAGGATTGGGTTGGAGTTGGATCAAAGATCCTCCTCCAAACAGATCATTCTATCAGATACCATCAAAGGAGTTGACAGATTATGGGGAGGAACTCCTTCAGAAAGGAGCTATTGCGAGAGTCAAACATCTAAAATTTCAAGGTCGCTTGTTCAGCGTGCCAAAGAAAGGCTCAACAAAAAGAAGGGTAATCTTAGACTTGTCAAAGCTAAACTCTTTCATTCGTCGCGACAAGTTCAAAATGCTGACCATCTCGCAGGTACGGACCTTACTTCCCCGTGGGGCCGTCACCACCTCTATCGATCTTACAGACGCATACTATCATATCCCTATAGCCAGACACTTCCGTCCATTCCTAGGCTTCAAACTAGGAAATCAGACGTTCTCCTTCGTCTGAATGTAGCCCCCAGGGGTATTCCACGAAAAAATAGCAGAAGTGGTAGTTCAACAATTGAGAACACAAAGGGATCAAATGGTAGTAGCGTACCTCGACGATTGGTTAATCCTGGGCACCAACTGTCGAGGAATGCCTCAAAGCCACGAAGAAGGTAGTGCAATTTCTGGAACATCTGGGGGTTCCAGATAAACAAAACGAAATCCAGACTCACTCCGGAGTCTCGTTTTCAGTGGCTAGGAATCCAATGGGATTTATCCTCCCACAATCTGTCAATTCCGGTGGTATAAAGGAAATCAACCAAGTCTGTGAGGCAATTTCTCAAAAGCAAACAAGCTTCAAGGAGAAACCAGGAAAGAATCCTAGGTTCCCTTCAGTTTGCCTCAGTGACAGACATCCTTCTGAAAGCAAGACTGAAAGATATAAATCGAGTTTGGCGGTCAAGAGCAAACGCCAAATCTCGGGACAAGTTGTCAGTGATTCCACAGATCCTTCGCAACCAGCTCTGTCCATGGACAAAGTGAAGAATCTTGCCAAATTGGTACCCCTTCAATATCCCCTTCCGGTGTTAACCATTCACACGGATGCCTCCCTGTCCGGTTGGGGGGGATATTCTCAATTCAAGCAAGTTCAGGGGACTTGGTCCGTTCAATTCCGCCAGCTCCACATAAACGTTCTGGAAGCAATGGCAGTATTTCTTACCCTGAAGAGACTCCTTCCCCCAAAGAAGTCTATCTAAGACTAGTTTTGGACAGTGCAGTTGGTAGTACATTGCATCAACAGAGGAGGGTCCTAATCCAAACACGTGAATCATGTCATGATAGCCATCTTTGCTCTAGCAGACAAGCACAAAATGGCATCTATCTGCCACCCACTTGGCAGGGGTAAAGAATGTGATAGCGGACGCACTGTCCCGGTCAGTCCCTCTGGAGTCAGAATGGTCCCTAGACGACAGGTCATTCGAGTGGATATGCCAGAGAGTCCCAGGTCTCCAAGTAGATCTCTTCGCCTCACAAGCGAACCACAAGCTCCCTTGCTATGTGGCCCCCAACCTGGACCCTCTGGCTTATGCCACGGACGCCCTGTCGTTGGACTGGAATCAATGGAAGAAAATCTATGTATTTCCTCCAGTGAATCTTCTTTGAAAGTTCTGAACAAGCTGAGGACTTTCAAGGGGGGGGATTTTATGATGGAAGGTCTAAATGGTAAATGACTCGTGGTAGTGATCCCACTCGCCCCTATTTCCATACCGACACTTCTTTTATAGAGTGAGCGAGTCAGTTTAACTGACATTTTCTTGATTTTATTTTTTCTCTGGTAATTTTAGGATAATTTTACCTAGAAATAATGAACTTAAGGATATTTCATAGGGCGACACGAGCCAATCACCCAGAAATAGATTTTTCCTACGTCAAAATCCCTTTTTGAGATTAGTTATATTATACTTTACATTTATTATTATTATTATTAATATTATTATAGCCGAAAATATTTAATAAACATACACAATGTACCATAGAAATTATCTCATATATATCAGCAAAAGAGAAAGAGATGGCAACACTGGATTTGACAGTTGGAACCCAGCCAACAAGCTGGCTACGCAACAAGACACAGGGTTACATAATTCTTTTTATTTATAACCTAAAATCTTGCTAATTCACTTTAGTATTTTCTTTAATGAATTTATATTATTGCTGTTTACATTAATATTGATACTTGAAAATGAGTAAATCATCATCCCAAAAAAATACATCGCTTTAAGAGGAGAGAGAGAGAGAGAGAGAGAGCAGAGAGAGAAGAGAGAGAGAGAGAGAGAGAGAGAGATTATCGTAGTATTTGTTAAAATACTTTCACATATGATTTTTGTAATTACAGTTTTTTATTATTATTATTAATTATTATTTGAAAATATTAATAAACATATTACGCATATATGTACCATAAAAATCTCTCAAGATCAGTAAAAGAGAGAGAGAGAGAAAAAGAGAGAGAGAGAGAAGAGAGAGGAGGAGAGAGAGCGAGAGAGAGAGAGAGAGAGTGAGAAAATTTGATGACCCACTTGATGACAGCAACAAAATAGATCCTTCCCCCTCCGGTCACTAACCCTTAAACGCCGGACTGGACGTATTTTACGTCGACAAAATTTTTTTGTCTCTCGGGTGCCGACTGGACGTATTTTACGTTGACATACAAAAGTTTTTTTTAAAAAATTCGTGGAAAAAACTACTTTTTAGGCCTACCAGCCAAACCCAAAAAATTTTGAATCAACGACCTTGGGGATGCTGGGAGTTCACGGATCAAGGTGTTGTTTTGTTTACAATCGTTACGGCGGCGCGCAAGCGCGAAGTTTCTTTCTTGCCGCACTAAAAAAAGTATCTGTGGACATCTTGGAAAAAAAAAAATTATTTGTCACTTTGACATAATTTTTTTACCATTTTAAATTAGCCATTACATGGAGTATTATATATGAAAAAATGTGCACTTTATGTAGAATACAACAAAAAAATACTCATGATTGTAGCTTTTATCAGTTTTGAGATATTTTCATATAAATAACGATAAGTGCCAAAATTTCATCCTTCGGTCAACTTTGACTCTACTGAAATGGTCGAAAAACGCAATTGTAAGCTAAATCTCTTATATTTTAGTAATATTCAATCATTTACCTTAATTTTGCAACTAATTGGAAGTCTCTAGCACAATAATTTCGATTTTATGGTGAATTATGAAAAAACTTTTCCTTACGTCCGCCGCGGCTAACTCTTCCGAAAAAAATCATACATGCGATTGTGGTAATGTTTGCACCATTTTAAAATTAGCCGTTACATAAAGTTTTTATATATGAAAATGTGCGCAATTTCATGCACAATACAACTAAAAACAACCCATGGTTGTAGCTTTTATCAATTTTGAAATATTTTCATATAAAAAATGATAAGTGACAAATTTTCAACCTTCGGTCAACTTTGACTCTACCGAAATGGTCGAAAACGCAATTGTAAGCTAAAACGCTTATATTCTAGTAATATTCAAGCATTTACCTTCATTTTGCAACAAATTGGAAGTCTCTAGCACAATATTTCGATTTATGGTGAATTTATGAAAAAAATAACATTTTCTTTACATCCGCGTGGTAATGTTTGCACCATTTTAAATTAGCCGTTACATAAAGTTTTATATATGAAAATGTGCACAATTTCATGTATAATACAACAAAAAATAGTTGAAGGTTGTAGCTTTTCTCATTTTTGAAATATTTGCATATAAATCACGATAAATAGAAAAAAAACCACGTTCGGTCAAATTTGACTCTACCGAAATGGTCGAAAAACGCAATTGTAAGATAAAACTCTTACAGTCTAGTAATATTCAGTCATTTATCTTTATCGTGAAACAAATTCGAAGTCTCTAGCACAATATTTTAAATTTATGGTGAATTTTTAAAAAAACTTTCCTTCCCTCCGCGCGCAGATTCTCCGCCACAAATCTCCGAAATGCGTAAGTCCCATTCTCGGAATATTTGCTCTGTTTCATATTAGGCATTTCATAGAGTTTTATATATGAAAATGTGCGCAATTTTATGTAGAATAAAACGAAAAATATTTGAAAGTTGTAGCTTTTCTTATTTTCGAAATAATTGCATATAAAAATATATATATAAAAAAAATTCGACATTCGGTCAACTTTAACTCGTCAGATATGGTCGAAAACTGCATTTGTAAGCTAATATTCTTACAGTATAGTATTATTCAATCATTTTTCTTCATTTTGAAAGAAATTGGAAGTCTCTAGGACAATATTTAGATTTATGGTGAATTTTTGAAAAAAAATATTTGTTTACGTCCGCGTGTTACGAATTCATGCTTTATTTTGTGATAATATTTTCTCTGTGTTGCTTTTATCATTTTACAATGTGTTATATACCAAAATGATTGCAATTTAGTGTACATTACAACGAAAAAATAGTAACTTGTTACCTTTAACCGTTTTGCGCACAGCGCGATTTGAATACAATTATATATGAAATTTCGTTTTTGCGCTATCATATATCACATTATTTATATATGATAATGATAATTTTTTTCATTTCTGATGGTTGCATACTAAACTTCAGGCAATGATAAAAAAAGGAGCCACAAATGAACTCTTAATCTTCAAAACTAAGCGCGCTGTGATTTTTTGAAAAAAATATTTTTTCCGCTTCCGCGCTCACTCTGAAACGTCTACGGCACACGGGAGACATTTTTTTTTTTACCGCTTCGGCGTTTAAGGGTTAACTTGATACGTATATCTGAGTTTTTTTTTAGAAAGAATCTGACTGGGATTTCCTTCATTCTTCCATAATTTTTTAAATTTATAAGCAAAAATCTTACTAATTCACTATGGTATTTTCTATAATGAATTGATATTATTGCTGTATAAATTAATATTAATATTTGAAAATAGTAAATAATTTATTTATCATACAAAAAAACATACATCTTTGTAGTAGAGAGAAAGAGAGAGAGAATTATTATTTTTATTATGTGATATTTAAACTTATTAAACTTACTAATACAGTATTAATCAAAATTAATATTTGAAAATTAGTAAATCATTTTTGTATCATAAAAATGTATTTAGTCATGAAAATAAACATCAAAATACACTAATTGGTGATTATTTTTGTCGGAAAATTCCGCGAATGGGCGAGTCCGTCCGTGAATAATTTCTAGATAGGTTCCAAAGAAAAACCCGCGAATGTGTGAGTCCGCGAATCCGGAGAACGCGAATACGGGGGGAACACTGTATATA